>NC_056522.1:80184754-80203425 GCF_019175285.1 Sceloporus undulatus | reverse complement strand
CCACCCAGCCTCTGCTTGAGCCCTTTGATTAGGGAGTTCCTGCATGGCAGAAGGAGGCAGAGAAAGGGGACCCTAGTTCCAAGCTAAAACAGAGGCTAGGTGGATAGACCTTAGAATCTGAGAGTTGGGCGAGATCAGATGCCTCCTCGTGAGGAGCCTTCCCTTCCCTGCCTGGGCGAGATCAGAGCCCAAGCGGGCAGGGAATGCCTCTTAGCCTTCCCTTCTTGCCTCTCCTCCATTAGAAATGGGCTCTCCCCACACAGAGGGAAGGTTGCAATCCACCGGGAGAAGCCTTGTAGTCCTTTGCAGATGCAGGCGCTTGAGCAGCCGAGAGTTCAGGCGCTTAAAGCGCTGAAGAGATTAAGCGCCTGTAAACCATTAAAATAAAAAATAAAAATAATCCTTATCTCTTATTGAAAGACCACAGCGGACAAAGGGGTGAGGGAAGAAAAAATGGCGACAGCCACGACGGATGGGGACAGAAAGGGCAACTCCCCCAAGGACAGCCCCCATCGCAGTCAGCTCCTCCCATCCTTCTAGCCCGATTGAAACGATATCGTTCTCATCTAAATACTCCGGTTCCTAACTCGAATCAAGGGAAAAACAGTAGGTAGGACCCTAGTGTTTTTTTAACACGCGTTAAATGAGGAAAACACGAATTTAAATTTTAACCCGCTTCTGAATTCGATTTCTAGTGGGGACGATTCCGGGTTGGTCTAGAACTGTTCTAGATTTAAACCGAATCCTAATGGGCACGCTGCCTAATGAAATCGATTCAGAACGCGGGGTTTCCCCTAGTGGGAACAAGCTCTTAATCTGTGTTCCAAGCTTACTTTTTTTTTTCCTTTGTTAAACTATGTCCTTAGCCCTGTTGAAGCTGAGATATGGAGGGATATGTGGAGGCATGCTTCTCTCAAATTGTTCTTTAAGAAACAAGTCTATTCAGAAATTTCAGGTGTGAGAGGAGTGAGAGCGAATGATGGGAGAAGCAGAGTAGAAGAAGCAAGGGAGGGTTGCACTTTAAGGGTGCAAGGTGAGGTGAAGAAAGGATTAGGGGAGACAGGAGAGTGAGCTGTGCAAATGGATGAACACAAAAAACAGAGGAAGAGTACACCACCAGGGCAGGAGGTGAGGCAAGGGAGGGAGTTGGAGAGATGGGAGAGAGAGTAGTGTGAGCAACACAGTCCAAGAATCAAGGAAGGGGAGCACTGAGAAGGGTTAATGTGCAGGGAGTGAGTAGGAAGGAAGAGAGAGTGAAGTGAGGGAGGGAAGTCAAAGGAGAGAAGGGAGGTTGAGAAATACAGTGGCAAGATGCAAGCAGCTAGAGATGTGGGCACTGCAGGTGCAAGATGCATGGGAAGGAGATGTTCTGCAACAAGCAGAGGGAAGAAGGGGGTGTAGGATCAGTTGTAATTGGTAACAATGGTAGGAAGGTTGAAACATAATGGCAAAAAGCAACAATTAATGTAGTTAATTTGCATAATTAGATATAAATTAGAGTAATTTGTATAATTAAAATAAATTACATAATATGTGAATTAAATATCAGGAATTGGGGAGTAGAATAGGGCAACTTTACTGCAGGTTGACTCCCTCCCTTATGATGTCACAGAGAAGAGTCCCTGGTGAAGTCATTAAAGTATCAATGCAGCACAGCACAGAGTAAGCCATTCAAACAGAAAACACCAAAGCCAGCACATGCCAAAACAAAAAACAAACAAACAAACAAACAAAACCCACACATGTATACACACACCTTTTAAAACAACTCTCTTGCCCTGAGATTCTTTTTCTTGTCCCGAGGACTAGAGCCTTATTCCCACTTACTGAAAGATCCAATCTCGATCCGGCCCAATCAGGATTCGAGGCTTTTCCCAGTGGGAACGACCCTAGGAAAACCAAATCCTGAGATCTGGGACCTCAGGCCACACACTGATGTGCATTGCATAACTGATATTTTATCATTTTGTGATATAACTGTATTGAATGTTTTAAGACCTTAAAAGAAAATCCAGCCACTGTTTAATTAACATGTACAAGTGAAAGTCCCTATTACTTTTGTGGGTTAAAACAATCCCTCTTCTACCCCATGAATGCAATCCTGCTGACCTGTGCCCCATTTTAAAATATTTCCCCCTTCTTGCCAGTCTGGGGAGTTGATGTGTATATCTGTTGTTTCCTTGGCTTTCTCCTTGCAGTATTGATGCTGTTAAGGTTTCTTTCTTTGCTTGCTTTGTTGCTGCTTGGAAGCAGCATGAGTTATTAATGTCAAGAATTCTCTTCTGCACCTTTCCCGCATCACCAGCATTTTTTTTCCTTGCAGTGTTTTTGATGTGTACCTGCAAAGCTCCTAGGATTTGTGAGCTTATTCTTACGGATTATGAGTGTTCACAGCAATGTATTTCTTTGGCACACATTGAAAAGCAGAGGGTTTTTTCATTATTAGTAATGCATACTCATTAGTGACAGCAAGTAAAGATCAGAGCATATTTTTCTCTCCAAACCCTACCACCCCAGTCATCAGAGTTTAGATGTCCTGAAAAGTCAGCACATGGTTAATTTTTAATTTATTATTACTATATTTTTTATTTCCAGGGATGGGCAGGGGAGGCAGAGATGTTTGTGAGACTTACTGCCTCAAATACCTTGTTTGGTTTTGCATATAGTGGCCCAGATCCTACATGGTTGTATGTAGCATAGGAGGTCTATATGCAGAACTCTACCAGAACTCGCTGTCATCAGCCTCAGGACTCACCATGTCACTGTGACAGGCCCTCACAAGGCCAATCCCTGTCTGATGGAGAGTTGGGAGGGAGGGATCAATCCCCATAGCCAGATGCAGACCAAGGACATCTACCAAGGTCCATTGGGGTGTTCTAGGAGTTTCTGCAAATCATGTCATTGGTTTCAACTGGCTATGGGTACATAGCTAGATGCTTCTCTGTTTTCTTCTGCTGTCCACTGGCAGCAGAATGTTTGTGAGAAGGAGGGTGCTGTGACACCAACATGGTGTGTCAGGGTGGTGGTTTAGGTCGTGTGGACAGAGGAAGGTAATACCAAGCTATGAAATGACCAAAAAGATACATTGGCAAGTACAAGGTGGAATTATGCTTGAACATGTCACTAACAGGACGCTGGCCTATGTATCTACTACTACTCTGCCTAAGGTAACAAAACGTCTTTGACTGGTTCTGTGAATGAAACTCAGTAGCCACAATACAAGATAATCACATGTGCTCAAGCCACTGGGTTCAGTGGGCCTAACTTCACTTCACTCAGTATTAGATAATGATGTGTATATTTACTACTTAAAAATATTTTTTTGTTAAAAAACTGGAGAATATATACATGTTACAGACAAGTGTACATCAAATTATATATAATTATCAATATTATATTAAATAAATATTAGATAATTGTGTTTATATTTGCAATGTTACTTGGTGTAACTCATTGGACAACTTATGCACATTCACTGAGAAAAAGCAGATTAAAATATTTTAAAAGTATGAAGTGCTCACCATTCATCAAAATGTTGCTGACAAATAAGAAACTAATCTTTAAAGCAGATTGCGATCTGTGTATTGTGTTGCTGTTAGCAACGGCTCTTGTTCTATGTGGTTTTAAAACAGACCCCAACTTGGGACAGCTACCAGTATTTCAAATTGAAATGTCCTTGTATTAACCTTAAAAGGTTATTTTCCACACACAATATTGGATTTAATGGCAAATGAGAAGTAGGGGAGCATTCTACCACTATATGCCCATATGTATAACCCTTAAGCTTTCTTCATTGTTTTTGATTTCCTGCATAATTCCTTCTATTCATGGTACTCAGACCTGAGTTCTCGTGTGTTATGTGTCTTCAAGTTGACTTTGACTTATGGAGGCCCCATCACAGGGTTTTCTTGGCAAGATTTGTTCAGAAGGAGCTTGCCGTTACTTTCTTTTGAGGTGGAGATAGGGTGATTTGCTCAAGGTCACCCAGTAGGTTTCCATGACTGAGTGGGGAGTTGAAATTGGTCTCCCAGAACCCTCAAACCACTGCACCATCTTGAGTGCTTTCTTAAAAGCTGTCAGAGTGGAAATGTGGCGGATCTCCTCGGCAGGTTGTTCCATAGCTTTGGAGCAGCAGTAGAAAAGGCCCCCTGGGAAACTGATATCAGCCTAGATCTTTTTGGCTGTAATAAATTCTTCTCAGAGGACCTTAGTGTGTGGGACAGACAGTAGGGAAGAAGGCAGTTCTTCAAGTATTCTGGACCCAAGCCATGTACTAATGAACTGTTATGGTGGCTGATGTGGGGTAGAAGTAGATGGAGTATGGAGTATTGACACAGAGACATTTTATTGCATGTCCCATCTATTTTAACTTAAAATTCCAGGCATCAACATTTTTCAGTCCATCCATCTACAGAAGTAGGGAGAAGAACTATGGAAAATATTAGTTCTTCCAAAACGCAGAATGCCCATGACAGTAGTTAGCCAGAAATACAGCTCATTTTACCAATTTAGCCTGTTAGAAAACATTACAATGAGTTGAAATAAAAGAAAAAAGTAAAAGAACTTGAGGTATGGGCATAGGCATAGGTGATGGCAAATAGGGTTCATGCACAGAGATGCTCTTCCCTGATGATTGTAGATTACCAGTTGAGAGACAATCTACCCATTTCAGTGGCTGAAAACCATGAAGCCTTGTGATGAGGAGTGCAGTGTGCATATGTGGCTCCAGGATTGGCAGGGTTGGCATTATCATTAGGGATGCAATCATTCTCAGGTGGCAGATGTTGGAGGACAGCAGTACAGTTCCCAACCTCTTGGGACCCCATGTCATGCCCTCCATTGGAGAACATAAATGTGTGCCCCACAGAGGTCCATAAAGTAGCTTGCTCTTCTCAGTGACAGAAGAAGATATTGTCCTATGGCCATTGTTCAACTGACACACATGAATAAGAGGAGCTCTTGCCTCAGGAAGCAAAATCTCATGTCTTAAAATGAAAATCTAATTCTTTGTTTTGTGTGTGTGTCCTGGTGGCTTGTGGGAAAGGATATCTAAATCAAATTATAATTGGGTAATCAACTCCATTGTGGGCAGGGGCCATTTTTTCCTTCACACTCCCTAGAAGGTTGCATGATGTGACTTTGACATCCTGGAAGGAAGTGGGATCTTAAAATTTCCAGATTCATTTTCAACCCAAAATTGGTTCTTTTTTAAAACAAAAAACAAACACACACTTTGGGGTTTCTTAGAGGATGGAGTGGGGCAAGTGTTCTAAATTTTAAAACCATTTCCTCTTCTGAAACAATGTTTGTTTCATGGTCTGAAATCTTTGATAGGCTCCACGGGCATCCTAAGGGGCTTATGGGGTGGGGGGTTTGTGGGCTAAACCTCCACTCTATCATACAGTCCTCGAGCTGGAAGGGACCACAAGGGCCATCTAATCCAACCCACTGCCCTGTTTGATATTTGCATAGAGCAGAAATGGCTCACACCATTAAACTCTTTTGGTCTGAAACCTGCCACTGCGCCATTACTACTCCTA
Source organism: Sceloporus undulatus (assembly GCF_019175285.1). Lineage (NCBI taxonomy): Eukaryota > Metazoa > Chordata > Lepidosauria > Squamata > Phrynosomatidae > Sceloporus > Sceloporus undulatus. The sequence goes on along the minus strand of NC_056522.1, from coordinate 80,197,885 downwards.
AGAGAAAACAAGTCTTAAGAGGACTAAATTATTTCTGAGGATTTATGGACAGAGCACATTATGTTGTATTGGGGTTCTTCCCTCTGCTTTTTCTCCAGAGTAAAACTGGACATTTATTTAAAAATGGGACTAATATCACAAATTGCTCATTTCCAGCTGATCAGGCAAGAAAGTTTCACCATTTATTATAGTACATAGCAAAATACAGCACCCCCAAAGATGGTGTGTTAGCTCAGACTTGGATGTTCAAAGAATCCAGCATCACAAGTTGACCTACAAATGTGGTTAATCTGTCATGGGTTGAACACAGTAACCCTCTCTATATCACTTCAGTCTGCATTTTATCACTATAGTCTGCACATGCAAGTGAAGAACATTCAAGAGTTGACCAATAACTGACAAGAAATAAGAGATGTAGATATTTATATCAGTGTTTTTAGCTTTTATTCTGTAATGTCCTACATTTTTTGAACATCCTACATTTTTCAGTGCCTTGTCCATCTTTGCACATGATATCTGGTCACCCTTCCTTAGGGGAGGTAACACCACTGTTTCCCAAGCACCTGCCTTTTGGCAGAAAGGGGCTATGACATTCACCTATATCCCTTTAAAATGATGGAGCTCAGTAGAAGAGATGATGTGAGTGGGGCAAGGCTCAGTGGAGGAGAAAGGATCCACTTCAGATTTCTTTTAAAATTTAAAAGTTTAATTTTTTTAAAACATTGTTTACATTTTTCTTTAAAAACATCTTATGAAATTTTCACTTGAGCCATATAAAAGTATGAACACGTAAATACATTTAGGCTGTGCATATGATGTTATATAAAGGTATAATTTTAATTTTATTAGTTGTTTATATCACAGGCCTGATTTAAATGGGCCTTTTAGTACGTCCTGACGACGTACTAGGGTTGCCCGGGAGCGTAGTTTTTAGATGCTCCCTAACCCTAGTATGACGCCAGGACGTCAAAATGGCAGCGCCCTGTACATATGGGCGCCACCATTTTGACGTGATGGATGCCTAGCGTCCGCACGTCTTGGCGCCTTCATTATGCCGCAAGTGCGCCATTGGTGCCTTGAGTCGTCATAATGGCGCCGCAGAAAGAAGCCACTTTTTGTGGCTTCTTTTTGTTGCACGAGGGAGCTGCTCGGTTTGTCTGCTGCCACTCTCTCACGCAACAAACGAGGGTGGCGGGAGAACGCCCTTTTTGGGCGGTCTGTATCCCGCCACAGTTATTGTCATTACATTCAGTGATATACAGGAATTACGATTTATAGTAATATTAATACAAAAAATTACTAAGGAGTCTGTATGGTGTAGTATGGGAAGAGGTCAAGAAGTGTGATATCATAAGTTACCCGCACTGGGTGATGCCAGCCCTAGTGACGCCACATCCCAGAACTTCTCTTAACATTCAAGGCAGTAAAATATATTACTAACAAAGTTAATAGCAGACCATTTGTTTCCCTTTCATGACACGCAAAATCTTTTGCCTGAAGATCTCTCTGCTTAAGTGTAGGGCCAGCCTTAGTGTTCAGTTTCATCAGTTTGCCTTCCTTTATCTTTATTCTATTAACTAAATAACAGTTTTGGGAGCACATGTTTCTTAACCACTTGTATGCATTCAGAAGTGAAGAAGGACATAGTATATAATAAGTACACTGTATAACCATTTTTGTGTGACAGTTTCCCTATTCATTACATCTAGCCTGAGTTTACTTGTCTAAAAAAGATTTGCTTACTGAAAAATGTTTTTTTTTCAGTTGTATGTTTCCTTTTAAAGAGTAATTTTGGCTTTTCTTCACCCTTCATTTATCAGATAAATAAATTAAATTGAGGCCATTTTCTCTGAGAACACTGACAGCATGCGGTCACTCGCTTACAAACAGCCTTATTTGGTAGCTGCTCAAGACTTCCCCCAAGAAAAGTCTTTTTCTCAGTGATCCAAAACCTTAAGAAGTATTTGGGAGTCCATAAATAAGATCAAGTATCATTTTAAAGGTGATTTGAGTGTCAGTTCCAATTTACATCTCCCGAACAGCATGGTTTAGGGACCGTGAAATAGTATTTTATTTTAACCTACTGAATAAATAATTCAGCTGCAGTGTTATACCCTCATGCAAAATAGAGACTGGAATACAAGGACATTCAAATAACAAAAGACATGTCGGCTTAGCATATCGTGTTAAGGGCTTTCCATCTCCAGTCAAGGTCCAAAAAAATGTCAGGAAACTGCAGCTGCTAAGAGGTCATGCTTTAACAGGAATGTTCTTTAGGCAATATGGAAATGGCATGGTATACTGTCTTGTGATTAGTTCTAGCTTCATTACTATCTTGGAACTGTATGACTGGCACCACAAAGTGGTGGGCCTAAATCTCAGATTTGTCTATTCATAGGCTTCATGGCTCCTTATGTTGGCTGAGCACTATTCAGTCAGCACCATCAGTGCCTCATCCCTACTCCAGACTAGCACCTGCATGTTATTATTTGCTACATAGAAAAGGCCAAATCTGTCTGCATGAAATTGTCTATTTCTTTTCTGCCCATTTTTCTGAAGCATACATTTTCCCAAGTATGTGCCATTTTTTGCAGGCAGCACTGCTTAACCTAATACTCTCTCTCTCTCTCTCTCTCTATCTATCTCTATCTCTCTCTCTCTCAAATGCCAAAACAATGTCAGCTATAGGGCTCCATGAGTAAAAAAAACCAGCAACATAGAGTCAACCAATACTCAAAAGTGTAAAAGCTTTTGTCATATCTAGAACACTTCAACAGCCTTGCAACCCCCCAAATGGAAGGCAGCTTTCAAGTGCTGGAATATGTCCCACCCCACCCCTTTAATTCCTAGTGTTTGTGACAGGTGCATGGGCAGCATCTATCAGTAGTTTTCCTGCTGGGAGAAGATAGCAGCCATCACTGTTCCAGACCTACAGCAAGCATGAGTACAGCTGGTGGAGAGCAAGCAGAATTATGTCCTTTCTTCTTGTTGTGGAAGAACAGGCAGAAACTACCTGTACTTAGTCCACCCTCCCCAATTATTAAATGGCAGTGAGAGCATGCACTGGCACTCAGAAGCCACACTCTGGGGACCAGAAGGGCTAGCCACACAGAACTGTGCTGGTGGAGCATTACCTTCTGTAAGCACAATATAGGATCATGCCCTATTATCCTAAATAATACACACATTTTTGTGTGTATTCTTTCTGTGAGAATGGAAACTGCAAATACTGAAGGATAACCATGTTTTGGTCTGTCTATTGTCTTAGAAAGTGTGAATTAGGCAGGTTTGCATTCATATTCAATGTATAATTGAATAACTTCCATTCCTAACTGAGGATATTCTTTGAAGAGACAAAGAAGTATATGCACATACAGTTTACACAGTCAGAGAAAGTTTCAGGGAATTTGTGGGAAACACAGAGGGCTTTAGCAGACAAAATATTCTTCTATAGGAGCAGATGGTGTCTGCAAATCATAACTTGCCCTGCCCTGCTCTCTTCTAATTTAGCATCTTAGTGCATCAGCACATTTACTATTTGGTTGAGAGAGAGAGAAAGAGAGCACATAAGCAAACTCAAGGCTTTAACTGGGAATTTCATGCAAAAGAAAGGTGGGATAAATAGGATTGATTTCTGGAGAAAAAAGTGGAAGCTAAAGGGTATGTTTGTGATATCGAGTATGCTGAAAACATACTTGGATAATCCATGGGAACCAATGTGCTGTAATGGTTCAGAGTGATGGATCAAAGAGAATGAAGTTTAAATTTTCATTCAGCTATGACTCTCACTAGATGACTTTGATCCAGTCACCCTCATTACCTGCCTCACATGGCTATTGTGAGAATAAAATGTGGTAGAACCATACACATGAACTTAAGCTACTTGTAAGTAAGGTGGGAAGAAGCATGTATTTCATTGCTACAATGATTTTGAAATCTGATTTTTGATGAAGTATACATTTTTTAAATGGTGTGAACTATGGGATTAGTGAAACAATGACCAATGAGAAAATACTGCGTGTTATTCATTAGGGGTCTGAACAAATATAAATTAGGATATTCTTTATTTGTTTCACAGAGGCTACTTGGTTCAGTGAGTTTCTCTTAGAACATAAACAGGGAGAACTAGTTACTTTGGAAGGTCCACAGCTACAGAATTTTACTATGTAGCAGTGGCTTCAGTTCTTATTTGTAATAAGTAAAAATTATATTGACAAATTGGACTGGATTCCCTCTTAATTATGTTTAAAAGAGGCCAATGGAAATAAATGGGACTTAAAAGTAGTAATGACTAACTTGTTTACTATAATACAGTGTCTGCTGTAAGCAGGACCAAGGTTAGATACAACCCATTGTTTCCACCTTTTCTTTTCTTGAAAATGTAATACTTTCTTTTACTTGCTGTTTATACTAAATTCCAATTTCTCTTCCAAAAACTTTATTTCACATCTATCATATCTTAGTTTTGTTGGTTTCCATTTCTGTTTTGAGTTTACTATTGTTTTCACTGGAAATCATCCCATTTCCTTTTAAGTTCTTCTCATCTTTGTCTACCAATTTTTCTCATTAAAATGTTTCAACAGAGGGCTGGGCCACACCCTTCTCCAGCACACAGCTGTTGCTGGAAGGTGATCAATTCTCCTGGATTCTGGCCTGAAAGTTAACTTTGGCCTTCCAAAATAAAGCTGCTTTGGGTCTCTTTGGAGGTATGCTGTTTAAATGATGCATGCATCCTAAGAATCCGGAAGCTGCACCAAACATGCACTCCAGTGCTTAGGAATGGAGTGTGGCTTTGGCGCAACCTCCGGACTCTTAGGACCCATGCATCATTTAAATAGTATACCTCCAAAGAGACCCGAAGCAGCTTTATTTTGGCAGTCTGTAACAGGCCTTAGGTGTTTGCAGATGCTTTTAGGTTTTCCCTGTATCATCATTTGGCCCTATATTGGGGGAAAGGCGGCATATAAATCCCACTAGTTTATCAATCAATCATTATTTACGAGAAAACATAAATTCGTACAGGAAAAATGTGAAGCCTAGATTTTATATTTGCCTGAATTGTATTGGCTTACACTTATAATGCATGGTATGGGCAGGGGCTATGCATGCTCTCCAGATGTTGTTGGATTGTAGCTTTCAGATGTCCTAATCTACACAGACTAATTAACGCATCCTTACCCAATCCCAATCCTGTTGAAACACATGATATTCCTCTCGTTCCAACTTGAAAACACTTCTTTTTGATGCATAAGGGCTATGTTGTTGTTGTTAACTGCCTTCAAGCTAACTTTGACTCATGGCAACCCCATGTCTTCAACCACACTGCTGAGGTCCCACAGGTTCAGGTCCGTGATGGAGTCTAGCCATCAGTTTTCTTCTCTTTCTACTGCCCTCCACATTCCCCAGCATTACTGTATTTTCTAGTGAGTTATGCCTTCTCATGATGTGGCCAAAGTACAACAGCTTCAGTTTAGTGATTCTAGCTTCCAGGGAGAATTCAGGCTTGAGCTGTTCTACGACCCATTTGTTTGTCTGTTTGGCTGTCCACAGTGTCCTCTACATCTCCACATCTCAAATGAATTTATTTTCTTTCTTCACTGTTCAGCTCTCACATTGGTGGCTTAAATAGGTTGGTGGGTGGTCACCTAAGTCACATGATCATTCTTGCCATGGAAGGGTAGTTCTCTTGTTTGAATTAGCATCTAGAAAGGCAGTGTTGTCATCAGGAAGAAGACCCGGTTTCAGAGGCCATGATTAAGTGGGCAACAGACTGTGGAAGGATTATTGATCTTGAGAGTTGGAAATATGCGAGAACTAGAACAAAGAGGTTTACTCGATTGTAGACATTAAAAGAAAATTATCTTAAGATGGAGCAAAGATGGTATCTGACACCAAATAAAATGGCAAAGATTTACAACCTAAGATCAAAGAACTGTTGGAAATGCAACTCTGCAATAGGTACTTGGATTTATATGTGGTGGCATTGTACGAAATTAAAAAAAAAAAAACGGAAACAAATGCATAGAATTATTGAAGAAGCGTTTCAAACAAAATTTGAACTAAGACCCGAAATTTATCTATTAAATATGCTTAACAAGTTGCCATTACAGTTCGAAAGAAAACACTGGAGAATCTTACTGTATTTGATCACTGCAGCTAGAATGGTAATAGCACAAAAATGGAAAGATGATGAGATGCCGGGGGTAGAAGATTGGCTATTGAAGGTAATAGAGATGAGAAACATGGATTACCTAACAGCTCTTTTAAACAAAAAGGACACTGAGCAAACAGAGGAAGAATGGTTTCCTATCTTTGAAATATGTAACTAGAAATGGGTAAAAGGAAAATGAAGCAGTAACTAATGTAGAAATTTGAAAAAATATTCTTAGACCTGGGATACTCATAAAGGTAAGAGTTTAAAATGAACGGTTATATGACAATGTAATTAAGTTTACTAATTTGTTATGTATAAGAATAAGCTAGATAAAATTAGGTTGAACAGAATCAACTTTTGTGACGACTTCAGGAAGTTATTAATAGATATATAACAAGGATTTATGAGCTATATTTGGTGGATTGTGTCATGTGAGCAGACTGTAGGTGAACACATGTACACAGTAGGAAAATCTCTGATGTGGCTATGTAACGTGGGGTCATTTCAAACTGATTTCATTTTCAATTAAAACAGATCTGTGTGGCAGTAAATCAGGACAGGGACACTACACAATGAAGTTGGGATACAGCCCTCGTATAGGTTCAGCCCGAATCAGCAAAGCTAAAAGTGAGGAATGTTGGGAACTGCAGTACAACAACCTTTTGAGGGCCCTATGGTTCCCATCCCTGTCTATGAGAAAGATCCACTAGTCCCGATCATTGTGGGTCTTCACTGTGATTGTGTTTTCCCCACATAATTTTATATTCAATATTGAAACTCATTTGAGAAGAAAATTGCTGTGTGGGGGGGGGGGGGGGGGGGGGGGGGGGGGGGGGGGGAGGCAGACTGCAGAGAAGCAGCAATAGGAAGGGGGAATTTTATATCTCCCACCAAGACACTATATTTAAACAATGCTTTCTTCCTACTTCATATGCTATTGCAGACACTTAAACAAACAGAGCTACTGCCCAGAGCATGGAAAGATAATTTTAAAAGTAACTGGGTATAGCTGCAATGACCATAAATTAGTTAGCTATTCTTATAATTGCATGGTTAAAAAAGTAGTTCCCAATCCAAAAACTAAAAAGCTTATTTTTTGGTCATTATTTGGAAGTAATTAAAATAGTTACTTTTTATTTGCTTAAAAACACAATTAGGTAACAGTCCTGCATGGCTCAGCAGAGCTCTGAGCAGCTGACATAAATTTTTCATATCTGGCTGTAGAGACATAGCCAGCTATTTCTGTGATTCCCCTTTCCCCTTCTTGCCAGGCACAAAATGGTGTGGGCAATGGGGGCAGGGTTGACCTGTGTCAAATACTAATAGGATGCCAGGCCATAGGCTATTATAAAACACTGGCCTGGTACAAAATATGCTTAAGTAGCTAAGCCCCGTAGCCCCATAAAAGTAGCAATAAGTTGCACTACAACAGAAATGAGCCTCTTCAGTCAACAGATGATTTGGTATTCTGACAAGTTTTTGAAATTGACTTCAAGGTTTAATTTACTATTATAATTTTTTTATATTGGTTGTGTAGTAGATGTGAAGGCACACAACAACAAACAACAACAAATTTAAATAAATGATTTCAAGGTGATTTATTATTTGTAAGAAGATACTTCTAAACCCTGTCACTATCATTTCATGATAATACTGTTACTTGCTCACTGGATTTGCCTCCTATCCATTGGCATAAACAATGGGTGAAATTTTGAGGAAGCAAAATTCAGTCTTTTTTTTACTAGAATGCTGCAGCTGTTAGGGGAAGATGCATGACACAATACCGACCATTTATGTGACGGTTGAGACAAAGAGGAAGAGTAGCTGAATTGCATAACTTGGGGCTGGTAACTACAGAAACTGACTCCAAGTCTTGTCATATAAACTGAAGGGCAATGGGTCCTTCTCAGAACTGTGCAGCATTCTGAATATATATATGTGTGTGTGTGTGTGTGTGTGTGTGTGTGTGTGTGTGTATATATATATATATATATATATATATATTCTGATTTATAGTAAGTAGAAAATTATCTAAAGCATGTCTATTGGATGGCATTGTTCTTGCAGCACATTCAGATAAATCCTCACACAAGTTTATAACAGTTTTAAAGAATATCTCAATCTTTCAATCTTTATTAATGCTTAAGCCAAAGGCCATTCGCGTGATAAAGTATAAAACCAATGACAGCAATTCAGAATTATAAAATATTCCATCAAATAACAACCAAATTTAATACATAATATGCTTCCAGTCAATTAAATAAGACAACGTTAAAAAAACCACTTCAAGGTTTAGATAAGATCATCCACCTAACAATTGTTAAAAACATTAAAAAAAACAACTTCAAAGTTTAGATAAGGTCATCCCCCTGACAATCAACTGCAATGTCTGCTATTACCCTTGCCCGAATTTTGATTGCTGCTGAGGCAAACAGTGAAACCTTATAAGTTACCTTAGAATCAATATCAGACAAGAGATAATAAATCTTTTCGGAAATGGTATTAGACTGTAAATTGGACAGAATAGATCCCATAAATTTAGTTCTTGGACCAGTATATAGTGAGCAAAAAAACAAATAATGAGGCAAATCCTCGATTTCTGGGGCTCCACAAATACATAAACGGGAATCCTTAGGTGTATGTGAATATCTGCCATCAATCATGGCTGAGGGCATTGTTTGAAAGCGAAGAGCTGTAAAAGCCTGTCTAAGCTTTAGAAATGTAAGATTCCCTAGGTAAACAGCCATCTGATGGTCCAATTTATATAATCTAAACCATTTGGAAAATTTCGAATTGTTAATAGCCAGTCTATCCAGATGCACATCATGGTTAAAAATATATTCACGGAGCTTCTCTCTTGAATTCCAACTGGAAGAATTTTCAATTAGAGCAGGATATAATTCAAGCAGCCTCTGGTGCCTTGAGCTCCAGACTTTGCAGCTTGGTAAATATTGAAAACACAACTTAGGAAAAATCTTAACCGTAGAATCTTTAACAGATCTCCAGTAATTAAGTAAAGTAAAATGAATGCGAGCTCTAATGGAAGGGAGGCCAACCTCAGCCCGGACCAAGGCTGCAGGCGTGCCAGGTGGAAGTAGGAGCAATTTCCTGAGAAATGTATTCTGGATGGCCTCCAGTTTGACCAATTGGGAATCATCCCAACCCCACACAGCAGTGCCAAAAATATGACTTTTTGTGTGGAAGCAGATAATTTTTCAATCCAACTTCCATGGAGCCTTGGAGGGTCATATCCATTCCCTCCGATTGCCACCCCATGCCATTAGATATATATATATATATATATATATATATATATATATATATATATATATGTAGCAAAAGCATTCACATGTTGTATCAATTTGCCAAACTGAAAGGGAAACATTTGTAACATTCGCATTGTAGCATTCGCATATTGCACACAAAAAATAGTTTTTAAAAAAGCCACTTGCAAAGTGAGGTGCTGTGCTGGCAGCAAGCAGAAAGGGAAATGTAGCACAAGCACACACATTCTATCAAAATGTATCAACCTGTAGAAAAAGCATTCGCATAATCTGTCAAGAATAAAAATACGAGAGAGAGGGAGAGGGAGAGGGAGAGGGGGAGAGAGAGAGAGAGAGAGAGAGAGAGAAAGCTGCCTGCGAGAGGGGAGGCATGTTCCGTCCTGTGCCCTCCTCTGACTTAATCCCTCCCCTTCCTCCTGCTCCTTCCTCCTCCTCCTTCACCCCAATGAAGGGGAGGCATGTTCTGCCCTCTGCCCTCCCTCTGACCTAATCCCTCCCATGAACTTGACCTGAACATGACTGGGCCAAGTTCACATTTGCCTGCATCCGGTTTTTCTCAAAAGATACAGGAAAAACTCAGCTTTCAAAAGACCCGTGCCAAGGGGCATTTGCCCCTGAACGGGTGTGCAAAGCTCAAATTCAAGTGTAAAAGAATCGGGGCCAATATGAACTTCCCGCTTTTAATCCAGTTTCTGAACTGGGGTAAAAGGTAGTCTGAATGGCTCCCCACTAAGCCTTGACCCATTCACACTATCTCTTCAGCGTTTTAAAGGGACTCAGGCAAATGCCACAGCCTGTTTCTGCCCAAAGGCAGATGTTTGGGCAGCAGTGGTGTCAGTTCCCCTTAGGGTGTCACTGGTGTGGCACGAACCTCCTACACCTCCTAGTGATGCACCTCATAGGAAAGTGTAATGTTTAGCATAACCTATAGTGATTGTCCTTTTGGTCTATCTAATAGCCTGGTCAACATGACCTCGATACTGTCGTGTTTCCAACTACCTTGGGCCATCATGATTCCCAAAATATATATCAGGTCCTCATCATGACCCCTATGCTGGACAGTAATTATGAAAACCCCATATCCAGCTAGAGAGGGTGACAGGATATGCCTCCCTTCCTTGCCCCAGCATATGTCCATAACCTCATTATGCTGCCTTTTGTTTCTTTCAGAAGCAGTGGTACACTGAGGTAATTTTTGAATCTGCAATTAATAGCCTTATGATTATGGTAGCAGTATGGGTTCTTTACATTGTAATGAGCAGATTACTTAATGCCAAAGTTGGTAAAATAGCCCTGCTGTGACTGGGGGCCATTCTACTCATTCTGTAACATGGAACTTGGGGATTCAATCCCAAAGTCCTGCTCTAATAACTCCACTATTTGCCATGTCTCATTTGTTTTGCTTAACTAGGTACCTCCAAATTTATTTATCAGCTGATCATCCTCAGACTCCCATTGAAAGGGATGAAATACCAGAGACTCACTTGAAGGATGCTATTGAGGCATTGGTGGGCCACCAATGATGGAATGTCTACAGTTGAGAGCAAATTCACAATATGTTTCTTTAAGGAGCCAAGAACAGTATCATTTCTGGCAATTCATCTTTGCAACAACCCTTAGATTGAAAGATTGTCACTGACCTAAGGAAGATTTCATCTGTCTCCTTAGATATTTCAAGGTAGATTTCCTCAGCCTCTACAGTTTTAAGCCCACATTGTGACCACTCTGGCTGCACTTCTATACTATGGCTTTGAGTTATCTATTGAAGTGAATCAGACTCACTTCTGATTAGACATATGTAAGATTGCACTGCACACCGTACTAACTCTCTATGTAGTGTGTGCATAGTTCCATTTTCTAGTTTTGCCCAGGGTTGTGATATCAAAACTTCACTACTTCAGTAAATAAATAAATATTCTAGAAAGCCCAGAGTTTGACAGATGACAGGTGAGGAAATTTTTGACAAAACTGAAAAGAAATGTGTGCTTTTCCTCCTAAGTGAAGTCATAAAACTAATGGGGAAACGTGACTGGGCTAAGAGAAACAGCCTTATTTGGTGGTTTCTTGTGAAATTTTGTACATCTTCAAAGACTCATGTTACAGCCACTTGACTTACAAGATCTCTTCTTATCACCCCATGTGAACAAGTTTCTTTTCTCATTTGTGTGTATGGTTTTTGTAAACAGAAACTGTCCCGAGCTCTTATGGAAAGACAGGAATCTCAGAGATAGCTTTATTGGAGAAAATTGTGTGTCATGATGTGAGGGCTGCAAGTGAAAGCAATTTTTCCATCCTATGAAAAATGAGTTTTATTTCTGAAAGGTTTGGCCAAAGGAAGACCAGGAGAGGCCAAGGGGAGGGGGCAGAAGAGAAAATAAAACAAAAGGAATAACAGAGGTGACTGTGGGACACCATCAGTAAAGCATTATCTGAGAAATACTGACATTTCCTTCTTCTGGATAGGAATTCAGTTCTTAAAAGGAAAAGCACAAAAGCATGTTAGTTGACTTGGGTTAAAGTAATTGCTTCAGCTGCATAGCACCACAAGTGGGGAACATATTTGAGACAATAAGGAGCACTCAGATTTCAAATGAGTAGATTTTCTACCTGTCACCTTTCATCCCCATCTGGTTTTTACATCCATATGTAAAAACTAATGTGGATGCTACCCTGAGTAAATTTTAAAAAAATTGCTTCACTTCATAGCTTATCTCTTGTCATCTTATTTGGGATTGAACATTTTTTACTCTTTCTCTAAAGAGCTCCCTCACATACAACCCTGTGAAGTCAATTAGTAATGAGCAACTGGCCCGATATCACTCAACAAATTAGGTGTCTGAGTATGAGTAGCCACTGGTGTCCTCATTATCAGCCCAAGACCGTTTGCTGCCTGAGGCAAAACAACAAATGGAATTCATACACACTTTCATCTCCCCGTTTATAAAGTCATATAATATGAAATTTCAGCTAATTTATGTTTGCACTGAAGACAGAAAAATCACATGAGAACCTCACCTTACCCTACTCCCATGCAATAAAAATACAATAATAATTAGTTAAATAAACAATTGCTGCCTCTTTCTGACACGCAATCTCTGCTGCCTAAGATGGCCCCCTAATTCTGCCTAATGGTATGGCTAGCTCAGGTCTCTAAGTTCACCTCTCACTCACTACACCACATTAAGTGTTATTTCCAGGCAGCACTTCTTTTTTTAAAAATTTTTTTTGTTACATACAAACATACATATAAATATGCTAACAAACATACAAAAGCTGAGAGGAGGCGTGTTGGTGAGAGCAACACACATAAAATCTGCCTGTCTGGCCCTCCTCCTCCGTCCCGCCTCCGTTCCGCCCCCAAGGACTGTGCTGTTGCTGCTGGGGCTGCTGCTTCGCCGCCGGACGGCCCTCCGTGTTTGGAGGACACTGCGCTCCTGTGCACCCACACAGAGGAGCCGCCATAGGACTCACCATCTGCGGCTCCCCAGCAAGCTAGCCTTCATCTCGGGGGCCAGGCACACCTGGAGGAAGGCGGGGAGAGGAGGCGTGTTGGTGAGAGCAACACACATAAAATCTGCCTGTCTGGCCCTCCTCCTCCGTCCCGCCTCCGTTCCGCCCCCAAGGACTGTGCTGTTGCTGCTGGGGTTGCTGCTTCGCCGCCGGACGGCCCTCCGTGTTTGGAGGACACTGTGC
>NC_056522.1:80136138-80184744 GCF_019175285.1 Sceloporus undulatus | reverse complement strand
TCCTGCGCACCCACACAGAGGAGCCGCCATAGGACTCACCATCTGCGGCTCCGCAGCTGCGCAGCTACGGCGACGGTTAACGGAGGCGGATCTGTGCCGGCTTTAAGGCGAAGAATGGTCATTGTGACTTTTCTTCGCCTTTCTTGCTGTACTGTGGGGGGAGGGGGAGGACATGGTAGCGGGGGATGGAATCGCTGGGGAGGCAGTGGATAGTCCATCTAGTATGAGCGGAGCTCCCATTGAGATTGTGTGGGGCAGGGGGAGGTATGGCGGTAGGAGGAGGGACTCGCGTTACGGGGGAAGGAGAGATCGATGCTTAATACCTATCTCTCCTTCCTGTCCCTCTCCTATCCAAAGGAACCTGAGGGTCACTCCATCCATACCACAAACCCTGACTCTGCTCCTGTGCAATGCCAGGTCCATTAAAAACAAGTCCCACATTGTATACGATCTGATAGAGGACAACAACTGCGACCTGGCTTGCATTACTGAGACCTGGCTTGGGCCTGGAGGGGAAGCTGTGTGGGCCCAGGCCCTGCCTGCCGGGTACTCAGTGAAGGACCAGATCAGGTTAGGTGGGCGGGGGGGGTGTCGCCTTGATCCATAAGGACACCTTGTCTCTTTCTAGGAACCATGTTCGTCAAACTTCTTATATCGAGTATATTTACCTGACCCTGAAGGCCAGTGACAGCTTAGGGATTTTGTTGGTGTACCGGCCACCTCGTGCGCTGACTGACTCCCTGGACGAACTGACACAGCTGGTCTCGGAGGTATTGTTGGAGTCTCCCAGGCTTTTAGTCCTGGGCGACTTCAACATTCCCTTCGCGGCCAGCTATGTTCCATCCGGTGCAGTTCGTGAATTCATGGATACCATGACTTCCATGGGGCTGTCTCAACTGGTCTCGGGTCCAACGCATTCTGCGGGTAATATGCTCGATTTGGTTTTTTGTACGAGCATGGAAAATCCGTGGGCGGAAATAACCAACATTTCCCCCCTGTCATGGACGGATCATTTCCTTGTGGAGGCAGCGATCAAGGCGTCTACCCAGATCCCCCTCGGAGGTGGCGGACCTATTAGAATGGTCCACCCACGAAGGCTGATGGAACCCAAAAGGTTCCAGGAAGCCCTAGAGGGGCTTATGGATGGAAATGACGGCGATTCTGTTGATGTCTTGACCGGTATTTGGGATACCGGTCTCTCCAAGGCTATACACAGTATCGCTCCCAAGCGCCCTCTCAGGCCTGCTTCCAAACGAAAGCCCTGGTATACAGAAGACCTCCGGGCACGGAAGCGGGTTCTGCGACGGCTAGAGCACCGCTGGCGGAAACACCAGTGCTTATCCGACCAGACTCTCCTAGACCATCTTTTGAAGGACTATGGAGAGGCGATACGTGCAGCTAAGAATTCGTTCTATGCTGCACGTGTCGCGTCCGCGGAGTCGCGTCCGGCAGAGTTGTTCAGGGTAGTGAGGGAGCTAACTCAGCTCCCTCCTGCCCCGAACCAGATCCTTGAACCTTCTAAGGCCTGCTGCGACCAATTTAACAACTTCTTCGCGGATAAAATCTCTCGGATAAGCGAAGGTCTTGAGGCCAGCCTTAGAGCAGAACCTAGAGTAGAGGTATCCAGGGCATCCGTGAACTTGGTTAGTCTGGATCAGTTTGAGTCTGTCAGTACCGAGGATGTGGACAAGATCCTTGGAAGTGTTAGGAAGACAACATGCCCTCTCGATCCCTGTCCCTCATGGCTAGCGGCACAGGGGGGCCCAGCTGTAACTTTGCTGTTACAGCGGATTATTAACACCTCACTGAGGGATGGGCAATTTCCAACAAATTTGAAATTGGCTGTAGTTAAACCTCTATTAAAAAAAAGCCCTCCCTCGACCCCCTGTTGCATAACAATTATCGGCCTATTTCGCTATTGCCATTTCTGGGGAAGGTGATCGAGCGGGCGGTTGCAATCCAACTTCAATCGATCTTGGATGAAACGGAATATCTAGACCCATTTCAAACCGGCTTTCGGGCGGGTTACGGGGTTGAGACTGCTATGGTCGCCTTGGTCGATGATCTCCGTCTGGGCATGGACAGGGGAAGCGTGTCCCTGTTAGTGCTCTTGGACATCTCAGCGGCTTTCGATACCATAGACCATGGTATCCTTCTGGGACGCCTGGCGGAGGTGGGAATCGGGGGCACTGCGCTCCAGTGGTTCCGGTCCTACCTCTCCGGGAGGTCCCAGATGGTGCAGCTGGGAGACGTGCGCTCCGACGAGAGGGCCCTTACATCTGGGGTCCCTCAAGGAGCCATTCTGTCTCCCATGCTTTTCAACATTTACATGAAACCGCTGGGAGAGATCATCCGGAGACATGGGGCGCGGTGTTATCAGTACGCTGATGACACCCAAATAGTCTTCTCTATGTCTCCGACTGATGCAGTGACCGGGATTGGCGTCTCTCCTCTCGTGGCCTGTCTGGAGTCGGTAATGGGCTGGATGAGGGACAACAGACTCAGCCTGAATCCAGAGAAGACGGAAGTACTCGTGATAGGTTCCCCCGGTCCGGGGTTGGCGGTGGTTCCACCAGTCCTGAATGGAATCACGCTTTCCGTGAAGGACTCTGTACGCAGCCTGGGGGTGCTCCTGGACTCGTCGCTCCACCTTACATCTCAGGTGGATGCGACGGTCAGGAGCACCTGTTATCAGCTTCGGCTGATACGCCAGCTGCGTCCCTACCTCGACCGGGGAGACCTTGAAACGGTTGTACACGCCCTGGTAACCTCTCGTTTGGATTTCTGCAACGCGCTCTACATGGGGCAACCCTTGTACCATACCCGGAAGCTGCAACTTGTGCAGAATATGGCAGCCCGTCTGGTTACTGGCACTGCCAGGGCCAGTCATATAACACCAGTCCTTAAAGACTTACATTGGCTGCCTATTCGCTTCCGGGCGCAATACAAGGTGTTGGTTATTACCTATAAAGCCCTAAATGGCTTGGGCCCAGGGTATCTGGAGGACCGCCTCTCTCCGTACAATCCGCCCCGCACACTCAGATCATCAGGGCAGCTATTGTTAACCGTTCCAGAGGCGAAATATAGTTCTACCACCAGGAGGGCTTTCTCCATCTCAGCCCCCAACCTCTGGAACGCGCTGCCCTTCGAGCTCCGCTCAGCCACCTCCCTAGCCCAATTTAGGAAGGGGCTAAAGACCCACTTATTTGAACAAGCTTACCCCTGACCAGCTACTCTCCCCCCCTCCCCTTGTCAGCACTGTCTTGCCGGCATGGACATTTTATTATTTTTATTAATCTGTTTTTAATGTTTTGTATGACCTGTTGTTATATTGTTGGAACTGTTGTTCACCGCCCTGGTTTTTAGAAGGGCGGTATATAAATAAAGTTTTATTATTATTATTATTATTATTATTATTATTATTATTATTCCCTTTACGAGAAGAAAGAAAATATATATTATTCATTATTCTTGTTTTCCCATAAACTTGATATTGCTTCCATTTGTCCTTATATTGTTGTGAAGTCCTGTCATTTTTTTAACATAGAGATCATATCCATTGAGGCTAATTCATTTAACTTTAGACTCCATTTGTCCATAGTTGGAATAATATTGGATTTCCAATAGTTTGCATATACCACTCAGTCAGCTGTGATCATGTACAATAAAACACTCAGTTCATCTTGAACCAGATTTTCAGTAATAGTGTCAGTTATATTTAACAAAAATAGCTCTGGAATCAATGGGGTGTTCTTCTTAAAAGTAAGAATAATGTTTTTATGAATCATTTTCCAGAATTTTTTTGCCTTATGACATTGCCACCAAAGATGATATAAGGTGCCTCCCTTCTAATTACACTTCCAACAGTTAGAATTGCTGTTTCTCCCAATTTTTGCTAGTCTAGTTGGTGCGATATAACAACAGAAGAACAGTTTATAATAATTTTCTTTTAAGTTATTACATTTCGTAAAACGAAGATTTCTTTTCCAAATGTTCTCCCAGCTAACCAGAGGGATTTCTCTCCCTATATTCTGAGACCATCTTATCAAGTTTATTTTAACTGTCTCCTCCATCATTTCTATACTCAACATAAATTTAAAAATATTTTTTATTAATTTAACTCTAGTTCCCTTCATGATTTTATCAAATTCTGTTTCCTTACTTTCTATACCGATTTTAGATGTATCCCTTTTCCAATCCTCTCTTACTTGATAGTATTTAAATCAATTCATTTCCTGACTCTCTCCGAACATCTCTTCTTTTTCTTTCAACACTTCTAATTCTCCTGATTTTTTTAAAAATACCATTATATCGTAACCAATTATGTGCATACTTTTTATCGTTTTCATGGAAGGCCTCTTGTGAGGACATCCATCTGGGCAATGTTCTATAAAGATATTTCCTGTATTTGTTCCAAATGTTCAATAAGGCATTTCCAACATAGTGCTGGTTGAATTATTTTAGTTTCCTCTCAGTTCCATAACAGATATAAGCGTGCCATCTCAGGTCTAACCCACAATTTTCTAAATTCAAGATTGCATCATTTTCTAATAAGACCCAGTCTCTAATCCGTGATAAGGCACATGCATTGTGATATAATTCTAAATTGGGAAGCCCCAGGCCACCTCTATCTTTTGAGTCTTGCAACACTTTAAATTTTATCCTAGGTCTCTTGCCTTGCCACAAAAACTTAGAAATGTCTCTACTCCATGTTTTAAAGGGGTTCTTACTAGTTATAATCGGTAGGACCTGGAACAGAAATAGCATTCTTGGTAAGACATTTGTCTGAATTCTTGCAGCTCTCCCTAACAGAGATATTTGTTGTTTTTCCCACCTTGCTAATTCAGATTTTATGGTATTCCATACAGGTATATAATTGTTTTTAAATACATATGTGTTGTTTTTGTCAAAGTTATACCCAGATATTTGGTTTTGTTTATTAACTGAAATTCTGTAATATGTTTCATTGCTTGCTCTTCTTTCTTGGTTAAGTTTTTAGTCAACATACCGCTTTTGTTTTTGTTAACCCTAAATCCTGCTAAGGCACCAAAACAGGCAGCACTTCTCACATTGTATTTTTAGAAAATGTCAGCATGTTGTCGTTGTGTGCCTTCAAGTCGTTTGTGACTTATGGAGACTCTAAGGCAAACCTATCACGAGGTTTCCTTGGCAAGATTTGTTCAGAGGAGGTTTGACATTGCCTTCCCCTAAAGCCAGGAGCATGCGACTTGCCCAAGGCCACCCAGTGGGTCTCCAAGTCCTAATGGGGAACTGAACCCTGATCTCCAGAATTGCAATCCAACACTCAAACCACTACACCATGCTACCATATATCATACTACAAAGATCCTCCTGCTGGCAGGGCCCAACTACAGGGGAGAAATCACTTTACCAGGGCTGGATATCTGGGTGCTGGAGAGCAAAAAGGGAGGCAAACCCATCACCTCAGTGGGCAGGCAACTGCCTTCCTCTGAAACTGAGAGTCTCAGACTTGTCCAAGGTTACCTAGTGGGTTTCTTTGGTTGAACGGGGATTTAAAACCTGCTTTCCCAGAGTCCTAGTCTAACACTTAAACCACTGCACCACATGGATTCTTTTGGGAGCCACAAATACGGCCCACTGGCTGCACTTTGCTCACCCCTGCTTTACACTTAATAGACAAACTGGGGAGGGAACTGTAGCTCATCCTTGAGATTGCATAAGTGGTTACCTGTTTCTAGCCTGAGTGTCAGGAACTCAGAATAAACAAAACTGTACTCATAGTGAAATAGCTACCTGGTTCAAGGCCACGCTTCACCCAACAGCCTCCAAAGAATGGTTCCACACAAAACCGAACTCTCAGCCTCATGGAAGCAAGTATGCTAGTTTCTTGGAACTTCCCATTTTGGACCATTTCAGACTTAGCACAAACTCAATATTTTTTTACATTATTTTGGAACTTCTGCTTCTTGTTTTACTCAAAGATAAGAAATAAATGAGTAAAACAATGGCCTGTTACAGACAGGCCAATGTGTCAGGCAAGGCTCACTGTATCAGCTGCCAACTGAATTCAGATTTCAGGAAGATGCAGTTTGCAGTTCAACTGTAAGCACACTTCCTCAAGCATAAGCTACCAAATCACACACACTGTAGAAATAATCCAGTTTGAGACCACTTTAACTACCCTGGCTCAGTGCTAGGGAATCCTGGGAACTGTTTATTGTGGCGCCAGACCTCTCTAACAAGGAAGGCTAACTATCTCACAAAACTACAGTTCCTAGAATTTCCTACCTTTGAGCCAAGGCAGTTAAAGTGGTCTCAAACTGGATGATTTCTGTATTGTGTTTTGGACCCTAGTGGAACTTAACCCTTGGTGAACATGCTTAAGATTACCCTGTTGGTATTTGAATTTTTGCTTAGAACTAAATCCCTTTCCAATTTTTGCCATCCATTGCACTACTCTTTTCCTTTGCAATAGTGTTCACTGCATAATTGAGAGCATTGATTTGAAACATTTTCTAACTAAAATAATTTTCTAGTTAGACATTGGCTGTTCATCTCTGAGGGAAAACATTAGGCAAGGATACATGCTGAAATTGACTGGTATTGGTAGCAGGACAAGAAACAATGATTCTATGCAATGCTTTTCTTGTACATTCTGGACAGACATGAGCACAGTAGCATAAGTAAAGATTTACATGGAACATCCAACATACATGCAGTATTGAATTAGTTTTTGGACTTCAAGGTGCATTTTTTTTTTTAAAAAAAAATGATGCTGCATCAGCTGCAGAGGGACTGATAACGGTTGATCCCCCTTTATCCAAAATGATTGGGAGCAGAGGTTTTTGCATTTTGGATTTTTAATACCTATATTTGCATATTCAGACAAAATGGCTTTGAACAGATGGACCAAAAGGTCCACCGTTGGGCTGCGCTGGGGGTGTGGTGTCCAGATGATGCATGCCCTGAACGTGGCTGGAAGCCACACCGGGTGCAGCTCTTCCCAGAAGAACTAGGCCTGATAGGAGAGGTAAAATACTGCTCCTTTTCATGGCCTAGTTCAGGATCACAGCGGTGGCCTGGATTGAGTCTGGGCATGTGTGGCTGCCACTGTCCTATGGTGGATGGAGGTGGCACAGTCCTGGCATGGACCTTTGCTGCTGTCTGTTTTGCCCAAATGACATATTTTGGAGATGGAACCCATGTCTAAAAACAAAATTCATTAATGTTGCAGATATCCTTTATACACATAGCCTGAAGGTAATTTCATACAATAAGGAGTAAGTCCTAGTGATCATAGTAGGACTTCTGAGTCCACAAATATATCATTTTACTGTAAACCCATTTGTTTTAAACTGGGACTTATTTGTTAACATGGCATGTATTTAATATAAATATCTAGTAAATGCATGCTTTCCTGCATTTGTGAATATACACATTCCTTTAAAATGTGCATATATTTATAGAGTTGTGCTAGAGCAGACCTGCACAACTTGGCAGTAGGTGGGGGCCAAAACTAAAACAGACTAAACTTCTTTGGGCCACAGATTGAATGTTAGCAGCTCACTTTCCTAGAAAAAGTATAATTAATGATTAAACCATTTTGCAAATAAACCATGTTATAAAAAAGAGGAATTTTAATTAGTATCAATTAATTACACTTATTACTTAAAATTTTCATTTATCATGAAATAATGTTGAAAAATTACTTTTCCAAGAGTTCAACTTTGCATGAAGTACAAAACAGCCAGTTTCTCAATTACTTCAATGTTGTCATGAACACCTTGAATGAAAATTGGAAGTTGAGTAGTATCTGTCAAATCATTGCTCTTGTCCATCGCTAAAGAATAATAGCTGAATTCATTTGCCTTCTGATTTAAATGATCATTAAGGTTATTGGATATATCAGCTACTCTTTGGTGCATGGTCATGTGGGACAAATTTATATTCTCAGAAACACATTTTTTTCCAGGAAATTATCCAGAAACTGCAATCAGCAACCAATTTTTAATGAAGTCACTTTCAGTTAAAGACTTTTCAGCAGTATCAATTTTTTTTTAGAAGTCTGAAAACTAACCTTAGCAGCCACCTCATTTTCTGAGTTTATTTTCTTGAAAAATTGTTTGTACCCCACTGCAATTTTCCAACAATTTGAATGCTTTAATTTGTTTTTCATTGGTGTTCAAATTGCTTAAGTTGGGATGTTTTGATTTGAAATGGGAACGAAGTCTGTATTACTTCAGAATGACTATTACTTCTTGGAAAACAAGGCACAATATTTTGTCTCTCTTCTAAGCAAACAAGTATCTATTTGTCCACTCTGGATTAAACAATCTGTATTCTGATTCCGTCTTCTTTTTCTTTTTATCATCCATTTTACAAAGTCACCCCCAAAACTTTAATGTTAGAATCAAAAAATCTCCATAGCAACTGTTCACATACAAAGAAAAACTGAAGAGTGTCTGACCTTGGAGAGAGCTCCAGACACTCATGTAACTTGGAGGCTGGCCATGCAGTGACGCAGGGGAAGAAACCCTCATGTTGTTGCCGCTCATCACATAGCAGGCATCAGATGCATTGGCACATTGCTGCAGTCACTTTGTCCTTGTTCAATGCCAGTAATGACCAAAAACATAGTGAAAGGATACAAGTCTCACTCCTCTCAAACTAAAGACAGACTGCTGTGGGTCACATGACAAATTGGAGAGAGTGCATAGTGGCAACCTACCCATCATGTTACATGATGAGCACAATATTGACTAGTGGAAGGCAAGTTATGTAGGGCATGACCAAAACATTTGTAACTTCTTTACATTATTTTATTTCTCTACATTTTTTGTGGGCCACTTGAAATCCTTTGGCACCTGCAAGTGGCCTGAAGGCCATATGTTGTGCAGGTCTGTCCTAGAGAAACATGCCGTATGGGCTTTTTTTCAAGGTTCATGCTTTCTTATTTTCTAAAAGAAGGTGGATTTAGTATGTTTGAATATTTGAATTCAGCTAATTGTAGATGATGTGATAGCATCAAGCAGGTCCAGGACAGTAGCTTTGTAAGTGCCTCCTGTTAGCAGGCAAAGAAGGCAGAAGTGTGTGTGTGTTTAGCATCTAACTGCACCACCCCACATTCACCCAGCAGCCAGCTTCAGAAGGTGGCTGGCTGCCGCAACCACTTATCCCCCGCCTTCCTCCCAGAAAGCAGTGTCTGGCAATGAGGGAAACAGATCATGCAACAATGGATTATCAAAGCACTATTGTGGGGGAAAGTGTGATAAGAAATTATGCCAAACTGGTATGCTTCCATTCTTAAACTAGCAGATTGTGGTGGGATAGCAGGCTGGTGTGATGATATCCTAAACTGAGGGTATCATACTTTGGCCATATCACAAGAAGACATGACTCACTAGAAAAAGACAATGATGTTAGTAAGGTTGAAGTGAGCAGAAAAAGAGGAAGACCTAAACTAAGGAAGCCAAAGACCCAAGTCTGCAAGACCTAAGCAGGGTAGTTGATGTTAGGGTGACTTGAAGGTCTCTTATTCATAGATTTCCCATAAATCAAAGTCAATGATGGCAGTCAACAACAACAACAACAACACATGGCCCCAAAATGATCTTAGGGCCAGAAAAACCCCCCCCCCCCGGGTTCACTGGAGTTGCCAACCCCTGATATAAATGTAAAGTAAATATTCTAAAGACACCAGATTAGCTTAGCTTCGTCAGCCTTGGTTAGTACTAGGATGGGAGATTGCTAATAAATCCCAAGTGTTGTAGGCTATATTTTAAAAGAAGGAACTAGCAAAACCACCTATGAGCAGTCCTTGCTTAAGAAAACCCTATGGAATTCATGGGTACCCCTGGATGTTTTATGGATTAATAGGTAATAAGTTAGTAGGTAACTTGAACACACAAACACACACAGAGAGAGAGAGAGAGTCTTAGTGAAAACAAGAATTAAATACTGTTTCATTCTCAATGATTACAATAATAGCTCACTATGGTGTTCACAGTAAAATCAATAGTACAGATGATGAGAAACAAATCTTCTCATTGCTAGTGCAAAAACTGAAATCAGTTTTCAATTGGTTTGGAAGAGGTTCTGTTCTTTCCAAAGTATATAAGAGTGTTAAAGCTTGATGGTGAGTAATCTGTCAAGTGTTGCCTTTCTGAATACAACCTACCTTACTGGAACAATGTAGGAGGGTATTTAAAGGTCAAGATCATATTGGTGGTCTTTTTTGCCATCTGGAGGAGTGTGGTATGTGCTACTGCTGCAAAGGTGAAAACGCAGGGGGGGGGAGTTGTTTCAACAGCCCTTTCTCTCTCTTTTTTCTGTATAGGACAAGGGCAAGGAGAAAAAATGAACTACTCTTGTGCATTCTAGCTCTGAAATTATTTCTCTTTGCTGCTAGTGGTATGGTGTGTGTGGGTGACATGATCACCCAACAACATACTAATTTCTGAAGTTGGAAATTCAGAATTTAATTCACCAGGCTGGGGAAGATGGAGCATGTTCAGTAGTCACAGAATACTGAGTCCATTGGGATGGCGAGAGAAGAAAATGGCCGAGGGAATGGGAGTATTAAATGGAATGGAATATTCTGGAAAAAGCCATGGGTGCTTGACTGGAGCTCTGAACAAGGGCACTCCACATTGAGGAGGTGGTTGCATGCATGAATATGTTGACACAGTTCTATTAGGACTACACTGTGTATCTCATCTGTCCACCTGAGTGTTTGGATCATCAGCTTGTTTCTACACTAATGCAGAACTACGCACACACAGAAGGGTGTACAGTTCATGTTTTCCATGCCTTTCTGCAAAATGCTTTAAGAAACAAACAACAGCAGGTGGAATCATGTTGGATCACTACTCTTGTGATGGCTCTTTTTCCAGGGTTGTGCAGCAGTGCTGAGAGAAAGCAGGTAAAATCTGCTGGCTCCAAACAGCTGACAATATTGCTCCACCACATTGCTTCCTTCACTGCTCTTAGCCTTTTCCCTCCTGCTGCAACAATCAACAGCAGCATAGTGTGCAAAGAGGATTCTAGACAAACTGCACAGTTTATGTCATTAAAAAAACACTTATTTTTTTAAAAAAAGATTGGGCTGAGAATTGTTATTTGCCATCTAGTTAGCTTCATCTTATAAAACCCTATGGATGGTAGAGCTCCAAGGGCTCCACTCATTAGCAACCCTGCTCAGGTCTTGCAAAGCCAGAACTGTGGCTTCCTTGACTGAACCAATCCGCTTGTGCTGCAGTCTTTCTCTTTTCCTACTGCCTTCCACTTTACTGAACATTATCTTTTCCAATGAGTCATGGCATCACATGAAATGTCTCAATGTATTGTAGCCTCAGTTTAGAGATTTTGGTTTTTAGTAAAAGTTCAGAGTTAATTTGCTCTTGTTGTTGTTAGCTGCCTTCAAGTTGACTTCAACCCATGGTGACCCCATGAATGAGAGACCTCCAAATTACCTGATCCTCAGCAATCTCGCTCAGGTCCTGCAGACTCAAGGTTGTGTCTTCCCTGATTAGGTCTATCCATCTAGAGTATGGTTTCTCTCTCTTTCTATGGCCCTCCATCTTGTCAATCATTACCATCTTTTCTAGTGAGTTCTATCTTCTCATGACATTGCCAAAGTATGACAGCTTCTATTTAGACATCCTGGCTTCTGGTGAGAGTCCAGGCTTGATTTGCTCTACAGTATCTGCAGAACTCTTCTCTAACAAATTTATTGATTTTCTTCCTTCTTCACCATCCAGCTCTCACACCTATACGTAGATGGGAAATATAATCCTTGTACCATTCTAATTTTAACATTCAGTGAGATATCTTGACATTTCAAAATCATTTCTAGTTCCTTCATAGATGCTCTTCCAAGTATTAATCTCGTTTGGATTTGTTGACTACAGTCTCCACTCTGATTGATGATTGAGCCAAGGTATAAAAAAATCTTGAACTGTTTTGGTGCCTTCATCATCTGCTTTAAAATTATCTAAATCCTCAGTGATCATTATATTAGAGTTGTTTTTTTTAATGTTCAACTGTAGTCCTGCCTTTGCACTTTCTTCTTGGAAGTTCTTCAATAAGTTTGGTATTTTCTGTTAGTGGTATGGTGTCAACTGCCTTAGTTAATTGATGTTCCTTCCTCCAGTTTTCACACCTTTTTCTTCTGAATCTAATCCTGCTTTATGTATGATGTTTTCAACATATAAATTAAACAAATAGGGTGATAAAATGTAGCCTTGCCTTATCCCTTTGCGTATTGGAAATCACTCAATGTTTCTGTATTCTGTCCTGGCAGCAGTCTCTTGTACTGAGTACAGGTTACATATCAGGACAATCAGTTGTTGTGGCACACTCATTTCTTTAAAGGTGATCCATAGTTTTTCATGATCTATACAGCCAAAGGCCTTACTATGATTTATAAAGCTTAGGTTAATTTGCTTAAAGACTCATTTGTCCTTTTGGTCATCCCTGGTAGAACTGCCCTCCAGCACAACATTTCATATGAGCTGATTAAGGATTTTATCACACAGAGGCAAATTACATAAATCCTGTGCATACAAGGGATTTAAAAGTCTTGGGGGGGGGCACGCTTTTGTGGGTTGTTTTTCAGGCATGTTTGTGTAAAAGAGAAATAATACGATAATTTACCTGAATGGAAAGTCACCAAAACCCACTCCTTTTTACTTTTGGAAGTTCTCAAAAGTAAAAAGGAGCAGGTTTTGGCAACTTTCCATTTGGGTTAATGTCACATTATTTCTCTTTTACACAAATGTCATCTAAAAATCTACCCACATTTGTGTGTTTTGTGCACTTTTTGTTCTTGTTAACCCCCGATGTCTGAAAAATCTACCCACTTTTGCGAGTTTTTGCCTAATTTAAATTCAGTTTCTGCATGGGATCTGTCCCATGTGTGTGTGCTTAGGTTGAGAGGCAACAAACAAATCCCTGTAAACATCAGTCAATGAGTGTGTGTGTGTGTGTATGTGGGATCGGAGGGTAGATGCCATTTTGTCCTTTGTCTCGGACAGCAAAATGTCCTGGTCCAGCCCTAATAGTATGAATTGAAGGGTTTTCCCCTTGTTTCAGAACAATGAAGCAGGTAATGAACAAAAACATCTATACATGATTCATTCATCCTGTTCTAAATAAAGCAGCAGCAAGTTTCGTTTTCAGACTGACTTCTTCCTCTCTTGAGAGTCTTACTCTGAAAAAGCCCCAGAGGCAAGGCTTTGCTACTGTTGATGAACTGTAGGATTTCCCCCAAATCTTTTACAACAAACAAAGGGTCTTTTCATAAACATATATAAAAATACAAGATTTTTATGGATTTTCCATGAGAAATATTATGAAATTTCAGAGTGGAGAAAAAAAAAGAGTCCCCGGAAGTACTCTTCTGTTCCAATATAATGTTTTGAGCAATACTGGTTCAGTGCTATCAGCACTAGCTGAAGAATGGCATCTGACAGTGGCATCATTTTAGCAAAGGTTTCTGATTTTAGTGTTAATTGTACTATTTTTTCAAGTACATATTTTGGCATTGGAAAAATCTTAAAAAAAGATTTTCTCTAATGTAAAAAAAACTTTCAACTGCTAGAATGTGAATTATTTAAATCAGGGATGGAGGAAGTGTGGCCTGTGGGCTTCATCCAGTTCCAAATGCCATTTTTGTGATTCTCCTTGGCCCCAGAACCCCTGCTCCATTTAGAGTTTTTGTATAGAAAAAAAAAACATTTAAAATTCTTTTGGAATTTCAAAATAATGGTCCCAAAGTATCATATAATGCCCCCCAGGCACATGTGGGCAATTTTGCAAAGTCCCATTGACTGTATGCAAAAACCTAAGCATTTCTACTCAGAAGTCTCCATCCAGAGGGATGGGGAAGGACTGACAGGCCGCTTGGGCTTTAGTTCTTCGCTAATTTTGTTCTCAAAGGAAGCAACAAGTAATTTTAACAATTTTCTTCCTACTGCAAGAAAGTTTTTGAAAGTGTGAACTTTCCAATGTTTATTTTCTAAGGATTTCCTGACGCATTTTGACAATTATTCAAACATTTTCAATTTTGTTTTTGCATCTCTGATCAGTCCACACAATTGCCACCCCTACTCTAGTGTGATAAGAAAGGGAGTAAAACTTATGCATTTCCACTTTTGCCACACCACACATAACATTATGAATCTCTGTCATAGGCCTCCTCTTTCATATCACATCTCCTCCAGAAAAAGACACTGGTTGTCACTGATGAGATGCTCCACCCTCCTGGTTATTTTGGATTCCCCTCTATTAAACATGAATGGGTAGCTGTAATCTTCCAGATATTTGTCAGACTGCAGCTCCCATAATCCCCCTCTACTGGCTATGCTAAATATGGTTGTTGGAAATTGTAGGCCAAAAAATCCTGGTGGAAGTAGCAACACGAGCAGCAACTATCTTGACAGTCTGCTTGCCGCATACATCCTCTACAATGTCCGGATCAGTGGTTCCCAACTTTTGATCTCCCAGATAACTTGGACTTCAGCTCCCATAATTCCTGACTGGGGCTGTTGGCTGCAGCTTCTGGGCTCTGAAGTCCAAGTGGATGGAGAACCAAATGTTCTTTGCCCCAGACAGAGGGGAATTATTGCTGGACCACAAAATATGATGAAAAATATGTAGAGAGCAATCTGGAAAACAGCATTTTTCTTGCAGTGAGGGTAGAATAGGAACAAGAAAAATCTCAGAAGAAATATCTTGAGAAATTTTCACACAACTCCAGCTTCTTCAGTGAAGGGATTATCCCTTACCACAAAGCCATGTAAACATTATCATTTGAGAAGCAGTCAGCCGCACTGAGGTGGAAGTTATGTTTCAGTTGAAAAGAATGTAGCTTAATTCAGGTTAAAAACATCATCCATTAAATCTAGTATCTATGAGGGGGATTAAACTGTTATCTAATTGGTTTATACCAGTCCTCCTGGGCTGGCCATCCTGGGTAGAAGGAAGAAAACCCTCCAGTTGTGCAAACTCTGTGTTAGATGAGTGAGAGTAGCATAGAAAGTTGCATCTCAAGCTTTACTTTAGTTTGACAAAAGCAAGGGAAATGCTGAAAAGGAAGAGATGCTACTCTCTGGTCTTCATGCCTTTGGTTATGAACATGCTGTCTGTGATTATCAGTTCTGAAGTTTCATTAGTCAAGCCTAGCACGAAAGGACATTGCTCAACAGGTACCAAGCAACCAGGGTTGTCTTTGGAAAACAGAACAGAGATATTAATCTTCCCATAACAAAAAGCCAGGCTGGACAACGATTTCGCATGTTCCAGAGAAGTCAAAGGGAATAATGTGATTAAAATGGGTGCTAAAGCTACCGTAAATGTTAAATGTAAAAGACAGCCATGAGCAAGTAGACTCTCATCCAAAATTATCCACATTGTTTTTGGGCAGAGATATGTGGCAGCATACTACCAAATTTCTTAAGGGGAAGAAGAAATTCTCCAGCTATTCCTTGGGGAGGTGTGGGGTTTCACCATTACTGTGAACCAATGTGACATAGTGGTTTGAGTGTTGGACTATAACTTTGGAGACCAGGATTGATTCTCCACTTGGCCATGAAACCCACTGGGTGCCCTTGGGCAAGCCACACTCTCTCAGCCTCAGAGGAAGGCAATCCCTTGTAAATAAATCTTGCCAAGAAAACTCCATGATAGGGTTGCCATAAGTCAGAAGCGACTTGAAGGTACACAACAATATCAATGGCAGTAGCACAACCTTCTTCCCCGCATCCAAGAATTACTTTCTTTTACTGCTGCTGCTTCCTTTGCATGGCAGTAACAAATATACTGGCAGACTAGCCACCATCTTGTATTCTCACAAGACCTCGGTGGGGCAGAGGATGCGGGTTGATGACTGCTATAATAAATACTGTGCAATGGGGCTGGGGTCTGAAAAGTGGCCTCCTTCTTCTGGAAACATAATTGTCGGAATAGGCAAAAAAAGAAAAATCCTAGAAATATTATCGGAAAAATATATTTTGAAATGCTTTGGCTCAGTTCTGTAATGGACACACTCTCCAAAGCAGTGACTAGGTAGAACATAAACAAAAAGAGAGGAGGGAGAAACATCTAGCAACATAAACTTAAATAAATAATAAATAATAAAATTGTTTATTTATAAACCGCTTTTCCCAGGATCAAAGCAGTGTACAGTATAGAGGTAAATACAATATAAAACAAATGACATATTAAAAATACACATCAATGCCCATTAATTCTACAAATATTGGCTAAAAACATTCCACATTATTAAAATCGCAATCATAAATACCTACATCATTAAACAGTAAGGGGAGGGAAACTTTATTACAAGGAATTGGGAGGGTAGGCTTGTAGGAAGAGGTAAGTTTTTAATGCCTTTTTAAAGGCTTCCATCGTTCCACTAAGGCGGATCTCTTCGGGTAAGGCGTTCCAAAGAGAAGGCGCTACTGCCGTAAAAGCCCTTTGCTGGATAGTCGCCAATCTCACCCTTGGATGACTGAGTACCAATTTTCCTGTTGACCTGAGAGTGTGGGGTGGATTATGCAGGAAGAGGCATTCCCTCAAGTAACCTGGGCCCAAGCCATTTAGGGCTTTAAAGGTAATAACCAACACTTTGTATTGGGACCGGGAACGGATTGGCAGCCAGTGAAGAGATTTTAAGACGGGTGTTATATGGTCAGATCTCGCCGTCCCCGTAATTAACCTGGCTGCTGCATTTTGAATCAATTGAAGTTTCCAAACCTGATACAAAGGTAGCCCCATGTAGAGCGCATTGCAGAAATCCAAACGAGAGGTTACCAGTGCATGTACTACATTTTCTAGGTCCTTTTGGTCCAGACAGGGACATAGTTGGCGTATCAGCCGAAGCTGGTACCAAGCACTCCTGGCCATCGTATCTACTTGAGATGATAATTGTAGAGATGGATCCAGGAGTACTCCCAAACTACGAACTGTATCCTTTAGGGGAAGTTTAACCCCGTCTAGGACAGGATGACAAATTTCCCTGCCCGGGCCAGGGGAACCTATCATGAGTACCTCTGTTTTCTCTGGATTCAATCTGAGTTTGTTTTTCCTCATCCAACCCATTACTGCATCCAGGCAGGCATCGAGAGGAGAGGTGCCATCCTTAGTCACTGTATCAGTCGGAGACATGGAGAGATAGATCTGGGTGTCATCAGCGTACTGATAACACTGCGCTCCATGACTCCGGATGATCTATCCCAGCGGCTTCATGTAAATGTTAAATAGCATAGGGGACAGTATGGCGCCCTGCGGGATGCCCGATATAAGCTCTCTTTTACGAGAGCAGCTGTCCCCCAGCCTCACCATCTGGAACCTTCCCGAGAGATAGAACTGGAACCACTGGAGCGCAGTGCCCCCGATACTCTAATCTCTCAGGCGTTCCAGAAGGATACCATGGTCGATGGTATCAAAGGCCACTGAGATGTCCAAGAGCATCAACAGAGTTATGTCTCCTCTGTCGGTGGCCAGACGGAGGTCATCGACTAAGGCAACCATGGCAGTCTCAACTCTGTAACCCAACCTGAAGCCAGTTTGAAATGGGTCAAGATAATCGGTTTCATCCAAGACCACCTGGAGCTGAGAGGCGACTGCCCTTTCGATCACCTTGCCCAAGAATGGTAATAGGGAGACCGGTCTATAATTACTCATAGATAGGGGATCAAGGGAAGGTTTCTTTAATAGAGGCTTTACCACAGCCTGTTTCAAAGAAGATGGAACAGTACCTTCCCGAAGAGATGTATTTATTATTAGATGGAGAGCGAATTTTATAACATCTCCTCCCTGCACGGTCAGCCAAGAGGGGCAAGGGTCAAGTGGGCAAGTCGTCTTTTTCATGCATCCAAGGAGCTTGTCCATGTCCTCAGTACTCACAAACTAGGATTGATCCAGAATAACCTTGTTACCTGAGACACTGGATACCTCTACTAAAGGTTCTGCTCAAAAACTGGCGTCAAGATCAGCCCTTATCTGAGAGACTTTATCAGCAAAGAAGTTGTTAAAAGCATCACAGCAGGCCACAGTTGGTTCTAATAAGGGGTTCTGGGTGGCCGGGGTCTGAGTTAATTCCCTGACCACCCTGAACAGCTCTGCCGGACGAGACTCTGCTGACGCAATCCGTGCAGCGCAGAACGAATTCCTAGCTGCACTGACTGCCACTCCGTAGGAACACAACATGTTCTCATGGAGCGTTCTGTCACATAAGTTCCCATGTTTCCGCCAGTAACGCTGTAGTCGTTGCGCAGCCCGCTTCATCTGCCGCAGATCTTCTGAATACCAGGGTCTTTTCTTTGGAGCGGGCCGGCAAGGACGCTCGGGAGCGATACTGTCTATAGCCCCGGTACGGTTTCTATCCCAATTCTCAACCAGGGTTTCGACAGCGTCGCCATAAATTCCAAACATAATACCCTCTAGGGCGTCTTGGAACCTTTTGGGTTCCATCAGCCTTTGAGGGCGGACCATTGTAATGAGTCCTCCACCCCCAAGGGGTTTATAGGTAGTGGCTTTCAGTCCTATCTTGACCAGGAAATGGTCCGTCCATGACAGGGGAGAGATAGCATTTATCTCCACCCACGGACAATCTCGGACCGTGCTGAAGACTACATCGATCGTATTACCAGCACAATGTGTTGGCCCTGAAACCAATTGGGACAGGCCTATGGCTGTCATGGATTCCATGAACAACCGAGCTGTACCTGTTAGATCTATTGAGCTGGCCTCGAAGGGGATGTTGAGGTCCCCCAATACAAGAAGCCTGGGGGACTCCAACACCAGCTCCGAGACCAGCTGTGTCAGCTCGGCCAGGGAGTCTGTTAGGTTATGGGGTGGACTTGAACTGCTTCCATGCACAGGAAGTATATTTTATATATAAATCAAGGATAGGGAACGTTTGGGCCTCCCAGTGTAGATAAACTACTGCATCCAGCATAATTTATTGGTCAGGTTGGCTTAGGCTGATGCGAATCAGAGCTCAAAACTTTGTCGAGGACCACAGGTCCACCAGTTCTGATGTATACCCTATAGAGGTTGAGTGTTCTTGCTACTCAGTTTCTCTTTACAGTTTCAGTTTTTCTCAGTCAGCCTCCTGGATAAATCCTATTGGACTTAGTGCTTACAAAAGCAAAAGATGTCATACTGTATCAAGAACAAAAGTCTATCCAGTCCAGCATTTTATTTTTATAGCAGATAACCAGATTCTATAGCTTGCAAGTATAGAAAGCTTGCAAGAAGGACATGGGTCCAATACTACCCTTCTACTTATGTTTTCTAGCATATGGTGTTGAGAGACATGGTCTCTCCAGTACTGGTAAAGCCATGATGAGCCAACATTGTGTAGCAGTTTGAGCACTGGATTACAGCCATGATGACAACAGCTGGAACCTCCTCTCAGCCAAGGAAACCAATTTGTTAACTTGGGCAAGTCACACTCCCTCAGTTTCGGAGGTCTAAAGATTCGAGGAAGCAAACCCAGTCCACGAAAGCTTATGCTACAACGTCTTTCACACAGTTAGTCTCAAAGGTACTACAAGATCCCTTGCACACTTTACTAACATTATGGTATTTTCCAGTGAGTATTAGTGTCTCATGATATGTCCAAAGTACAATAGCCTTAGCATACCATCCAACATTTCACAGATGAAAAATGAAACATGCGTGGCCAAACAACTTCAGAACATGGTGGAAACATTGCAGCAAAGCAACAGGAGGGAAAACTGATTGATGAGGAAGAACACACAAAACTACTATTTTAAGCAAAGAAATCCAGGCATGTGTGTACTGAGTTTAGGAAGAACTGAAAAAATGAAAACATCCAAATACGTGGAACTAGGAAAGATAAAACTTCACCATTCCTCTTCCTCCTGCTGAGTTATTTGTAGCAAATGAAATAAACTGAGGTTGAAGGGTAAAAGTGGGAGGAGAGAAAAACTAGGGCATATAAAAAGCAGCTGAGAAAGTGGGATGGCAGAGGATTATCTGGGGCTGCTCTTCCAAACTGGGACAGGTGAAGGATATCCCTCAGTTTAGTCACCTTGGCTTCTAGTGCCAAGTCATATCTAATTTGCTCTAGGACCCATTTGGGTCTCTGTTGTAACTGGCTGCCCTATTCTGAAGTGAATTTTGAATCTATCTGCCAGCAGCTGCCTTAGTGATGAACAGAATGCAATCAAACAATTGATTTATCCTTACTGGAGATAAATCTGGATCGATTAGTAGTTAATGCTACTTTGCAATAATTTGTGGAGGGAGTGCCATTCCATGCACCTCTAACAGTGCCATTCCATGCACATGATCTACTCAGTAGTAAGTTCCAGTGAGTTCACTTATACTTGATGAACAAACACAGTATTTCAGCCAAAAGTGAAAATGGGATAAATTTTTAAAAAGTATATAAGCTAACTTAAAACATGATACCAAGATAATTTTGCTATATCCCATAAATCTCTCTCTATATGTGTGTGTGTGTGTGTGTGTGTGTGTATAAATTCACAGACACTGAGAAAATAGTGGCTCATGGTCCAGAGTTCCTGTGATAAATCATCATATCTACTCATATTGGAAGGGTTTGACTCACCAGCTGGATAACAACCAGAGCTTGCACAAAACCTTAGTGAACACATGTGAAGGAGTGGAACTCCAACAATGAATGATGTTCTTGAGGAGCTTAAACAAAGCAAGATAAATGCAAGCTAATTAGCTTCTGCCATGTATCATTTGCCCCCTACGTTTTACCTCTGTATCAGACTATGTTCAATTCATCCATGGTGGATTTTGTGGACTTAGAGATGTACTGGGAAATGTGTGGTCACCCAGATATTGTTTGGCTGCAACTCCCATCATCCCCAAATACAATTGCCAATACTGAGAGATGTTGGGAGTTGCCATTTGACATCTCGAGTGCCATATGCTTCCCAGCCCCACTGGGTTAGCTATTGGGATGCAAAATGAGGGCATTGCCTCCCCATTCTACCTTCAGCCATGGCAGTTAAAACGGAATGATAGTGATATAATTATATATTGTGATAGGACCCTTTGTTATTTATTTGATTTAGATTCTACCATTCTTCCAGGATTGGGACTCTAGAAGAAAAAGGGAACAAGTAAAACCATGACATTTGGTTCTAGCTCTTGTGTCTCTGATTACATAAGTATTCAGAAAGCTCCTAACCTTGACATTTGTAAATTAGTAAAATACTGTTAACATGTCAGCCTGGCTAGTAAGGGTTAAAAATATGACAATTTTGTTATGTTTGATTTTTCACTAAATGAGAGGAATGGGGTCTTTTCTGAGTCTAGGGAATGTTATTGACTCATTATTACTGTAATGCTTCACAACAAGTTCACCAAGTACTGCTTAGCAAAGAATGTGCCAAAGCTACACTCACCTGCACTTTTTGGTTTCACAACTGTGGGCAGACAGCAATGACATTTTCATATTACTATCACTTGCTGATACAGGGTGTTGGGGGGAGAGAACACTGAGCATTTTTGGGATTTCATCTGCTGTGAAATTTTAGTAAATAAGCCTGTGATAATACGGACACAACATATCATCTTATGTTCTTTTTTTTACAATAATGTTAGATGTTGATTTTTAATTTTATTTTAGAAAAAGTGTTCTGGGGATCTTGCTCTGTGAGATTCTACTACTGAGCCTATATGAAGCTAAAACATAGGCACAAAATATCTTGTTCTGCTGCATCTTTATCATGTTAATACATTACATTCTACTACCATACTCTTCTAGCAGCCAGTGTGGTAAAGTGGTTTGAGCGCTGGACTAGACATCTGAGAGATTAGGGCTCAAATCCCCACTCAGCCAGGGAAATCCACTGGGGACCTCGGGCAAGTCACTGTCTCAGCCTAAAAAGCAATAAATCTTGCCATGAAAACCCTATAATAGGGTTTGCTATAAACTGGGACTTGAGTTGAAGCCACATAACAACAGTGGTCCACTAGAGACATGTCAGAGGGCTGAAAATATCTACATAAACAAGACCTAATAGAAGAGTTCAAAAACCAAACTTATTAGTGTAGATTCAGACACAGTCATGCCTAAGGGATAGATTGGGATGGTGTCCTGGTAGCAAGTGCCCATTGCAGGGGTAGTGCTTCCAAGAAGCTTCCCATGGAGTCAAGAAGTTAAAGAATACAGTGGTACCCCGGGATACGAAATGATCGCGTTACGAAATTTCCGGGATACGAAAAAGTTAGATTGGAAAAAACTGTTCCGGGTTACGATATTTTTTTCGGGTTACGAAATTTATTTCGGCGCGAAATTCAAACGCAAAGCGCGGCTAGCGGCTTTCCAGCGCTAACGGAAAGCCTTTTTGGGTTGTGAAATTACTCGGGTTACGAACGGAACGGCGGAACGAATTAATTTCGTAACCCGAGGTAGCACTGTATCTACAATCAGTAACCAAGAAATAGTGCCAGTTATATAGGAATTGGCAAACAAAGCAGATGTCTAAAAGTGAGACAATAAATTCCTGCCAGGCCATTTGTTGAATCAAGTGAAGAAACGGCAGAGATGAAGTCTATCATCAGGTCAAAGTCAGAAGCCAACAAAGCCAAAGGTATATCAGGAAGAGTAAGAGATGAGAAAGACTATTTATGGAGATGTAATTTCCAGCAGTCCCACATACTTTCTAAGTATACCAGTTTGTCAGGAGCAGACATAATTTACCCTCTGTTATATCACATTTTAAAATGTCCCAGTTTCTCTCTCCCCCTCCCACTTTCCCCTTTATTTTCAACTTATATTAATTAATACATACTGAGTTCAATGTGCAAAAGTAGGTTGCACTCAGCTAGGGAGAGAAGGGAGAAAAGAGGGTGGAATCCTGCCCTTCTCAGTAGGCTGAGGCAAAAGCAAACTGTCTTCTCCTAGCTTGTTGTGGGCTCTTCCTCACTAATCATGTTATCTATTTTGACCATACACTGATGATGTTGCTTGGGCTGTATATATTCTAGTTTTCATCTGTGGAATGTTGGATGGTATCATCTTGCTGAGAGTATATTGGTTTAGTGGTTTGAACTTTGGCTAGGACTCTGGAGGACCAGGTTTGGGATCCCTGCTCAGCCATGGAAGTGCACTAGCTGAACTTTGGCAAGTTGTTCTCTTAGTCTCAGAGGAAAGCAATGGCAAACTCCCTCTGAACAACTCTTGCCAAGAAAATTGTTGTTTAGGGTCGCCATTAGTCATTAATGACTTGAAGATGCACAAAAATAGCAAATGCTCCTGTTATCTTTGCTAGCTATTTAACCATGACCCATATGTTGCAGATCTGAAAGGCAACTATGTGAATTGGTGACTCTCAGTGAGTTTTCTACTGCAGCCTTGTGGCCCTCCAAGGAAAAGCCATACTTCTTAGAATGATTCTAATAAACTGAAACATAGCCAGAGGATGATGAAGATGATAAAATGTCCAGAAATCAAGTCCTACAAGGAATGGTTGAAGGACCTGAACATGTCTAATCTAGAGAAGAGACAATTGATATGTGATAGCCATATTTAAACATCTGCAGGACTATCAGGCAGAAAAGGGAAAAACCTTTTTTCTTCAGCTGAATCAATGGATTAATTTTACAAGAAATTTTACAAGAAAGGATATTCCAACCAAACATTAGGAAGAATTTCCTGAAAGTTAGCAATAGCAAGTACATTTCTATACCACTTATCAGTGCATTTAAGCACTCCCTAAGCATTTTATACAGTGTAAGTTAATTGGCCCCAACAAGCTGGGTACTCATTTTAGCAACCTCGGAAGGATGCCAGGATGAGTTGATCCTGAGCCCCTGGCTGATATCAAACTCACAACCTTGCAACTGTGAGTGAGTGGCTGGAGTACTGGAATTTAACCACTGTGCCATCAGAG
Source organism: Sceloporus undulatus (assembly GCF_019175285.1). Classification (NCBI taxonomy): domain Eukaryota; kingdom Metazoa; phylum Chordata; class Lepidosauria; order Squamata; family Phrynosomatidae; genus Sceloporus; species Sceloporus undulatus. The sequence continues at coordinate 80,160,853 of NC_056522.1, read as the reverse complement.
CTCCTGTTATATAGTGGAATAGAGAAGATGGTGGCAGTTGTAAAATAGAATATCAATGGGCATCTCTCAGCATACTTTAGTAGCAGATTCTTAGACTGTTAGAAGTATATACTCAACTATAAGTCAACTTCATGTATAAGTCGAGGGCAGGTTTGGAGGCTAAAATTATGGATTCTAGTATGACACATGGATAAGTCAAGGGTAAAACTTAGGGCTATTTGGCAAAGGATCTAAAAGGATGGAGCAAAAGAAAACAATGCCAAAGAACTTACAAAGTTCTAACAGGCATAACTGTGCTCACTCTAAAAGCTGGATGGATGAGAGAGTAAAGGAGAGTCAGTGTTTCCAGGACACATTGTACTCCTGCCTTTTACCAGGGGATGGTTCCTTCTTTTAATAAGAGTTAAAATACAGAACTTATGTTGACCCATGCATAAGTTGACTCGGGCTTTGGGGGTCAATTTTTGAGTATATACAGTAGCTCGTGCATAGGGCCACTTCCAACTGTATGGTTCTATAATACTCTATCCCTTTGTTTCTCTTTGAGGCTATCTGCCTCCTAGGAAGAGCCCTTGTGCCCTGCCTCTTCAAGTATTGCTGCTGCTCTACAGGAGTTGCAGGTAGTTCTTCTCCTGCCACAGAATACATCTCCTCTGTAAGGACTAAAGACCTAGCTACCAGATGCCACATTATTCCTCGTCCCCATTTTGATGTTCCTTAGTACTTGTCAAAAGCTCCCTAAATTCCTTGTTTTAAAACAAAGTGCTGGTGGGTGTAGTTTGTGTTTGCTTGTTTTTTGCCACCACACTGCTACAAACAGTTGAAGGGGTCACAAAAATTGGACAGAGGGATTATGCATCCTCTGGGACATACATTGCTCACCCCTGGCAAACAGTCATTGAAACCAATGGAATTTATATTAGTTGTGACTTGTCCCATTGATTTCAGTGAGTATATCCTAAGCATGATGGCATCTGGATTCAACCTTAAATGATTTTCATATTCTAAATATGTTCATTTTCTTAAGAATGTCATCTGATTAATAGTTTGATTTGTTAAGTCTGCAGCCTCTAACAGTTCAGAGAAAGCTGTCAGGAGAAATGAATGATTATTGTGCTTGAGAACACATGATTTGAGAACATCTGATTCAGAAAACCCTGAACCATCACTTTAAATTCTTAACCAGCAGCTGTTTTCTTCTATTTATACTCAACAGTGAGGACAAAAGCCCCAATACAAATTGGGACCCTAATGCAGGAGTAGAGGGGTTTTGAATTTCTTCCATTGCTTCTGTTGCAGGTGAAATCCCATCTCATCAGCAATTTGAATTGTAAAATACTGTCTTCATAGTTGTTGTGTGCCTCCGATTCATTTTTGACTTAAGACAACCCTTACTGTTTTGCAATATAAATTGTTGTACAAGGGAGGGCAGGATTGTGATGGTACACCCTGCTGTTCCACAAACAAGACCTCCACTAAGTCTCAAAGCCTATGCTTACTCCACAGTAAAAATGAAAACATAATGTCTGCTTTGAGCTCTAGAGAGTGGTTTGGAACAATTCATAGCCCACTTGATTTGTGGACACTTAAGAGGTTTGTGAAATAATTTCTTGTAATATAAACACAGAATACTAGCACAATAACTTGCTTCTCTTTGATGATTTGTCTGTTTGCATGGGAGGAGGAATGTAGTCAATAAAACATAATCCTTTCTAAGAGCCATCTAAAGCACCGTGAGATGATTGGTGTTTTTTTAAAAAAAAATTGAAATGAACTGAAGAAAGGAAAAACCAAGTAGGAGTGCAAAATTCAGGTAATATTTGCCCATGGATTTGTGGCTTTCTGAATCAATCTGAAGTGACCTTTAACACCCACAAACTAGAGCAAGTTAACCACAAACTAGCCAGATTTGCAGACAGGCTGCTACAACACTGCATAAATAATGCAGTTTGACACCATTTTAATCGTCATAGCTCCAGTCATTGGAATCCTGGGATTTATAGTTTGTTGTGGCACCAGAAGTTTCCAGAATTCCATAGCATTAAGCCATGGCAGTTAAAACAGTGTCAAACTGCATTAATTCTGCAGTGTAGATACAGCCTGGCAAGCCATCAGTCAGATGTAAGTCTGCATGTGCCCTTTTACTTCCATAAATTTCTTAAACCTATGTGGAATAATAGAGAAATAATTACATAAATGAAAAGTAATGGGCAGAACTGAAGACTGACCTAACATTGCAAACAACATTTTGTAAGTGTGTGCTTTATGAAAACTGTGTTGCAAACCCATCTCTGCCCAACAAGAAAACAGTTAAATGCATTCCCTGGTGTGCCTGGTGGAGTGTGTGGATGATCTGTTTCTTGTACTTTGTCACAGATGAATATAGGAGAACAACAAACCTATTCATTCTTCATCCTGGCACAAAAAGGGCTTTTCTTATCCAGTGAACCTCATTTGTTGATTTCCCACAAGGTCTTCTTTAATTACCCCTGCTTTGCTGCATATGCAGGGCCACTTTTAAAGAAAATGTAATGACTACATGCCAATATGTGTGCCTCAAACTGCACTGCTTTTGTCAGTTCTGGAGCTCTTCTGATGGCAACCCCCCCCCCCAAACCTAAGCCAACATGGGGGAGATTGTTAAAACTTGTATTGAAGTATTAGAAACAAGACGGCGGAGAGGAGGTATTGGCCTTGGGTAGGTTCCCATACCCACCATCATTTCACAGGTGAAAACTGGGACTTGTGTGGTCAAGCAACATCAGTGCATGATCAGGATGGCAAAAGTGATTCCTGAGGAAAACACAAGCTAAGAAACACTACAACAGTTTGCTTTAGCTTGAGTCTACCGAGAAAGACAACATTCATTCCCCTCCTCTCCTCACCCTTCCATGTTAATTGAATGCAAACTATTTTTGCACTTTGAACTTAGTTTACAGCAACTGCAGTAAGCAGTGGATGAAGTAGGAGAAGGAGAAGAGAAACTGGGACAATTTATAAGCAGCTTAAAAATTGAGGTGACAGAGGAGTAATCAGTGTCCCTGCCAAATCAGGCTGGTTATCAGAAAGGAATGCACTACCCCATTCCCCCTACAACTAGATGATTATTGGTGCTGTGACCCAGCTTCCAGCCTCCTCCAAACTTTTATAATGTCTTCTGGAAGGCTCTTTTCTCCCTCCCAGCACCATAAGAGGCACAGCTGTTCACTAAGTAGGTAGGAATGAGTGTATTGCCCTTCCATATGAGTGGATAGGGGTGTCAAAAATCTACCTAAATTCCCTGAGGGCTTGTGGAGAGGGGAGTTACTGCTTTACGGTACTAAATCATCAGATTTACTATCTGATAAAATATTTTATTTGACTAGAACCCTCATCAGCCCCAGGTGGTATTCTAGTTTCCCATGAGCAGATGTCATGGATTATGGGAGCTGAATTTTAGCAACATCTCAAGGTCCATAGGCTCACCACCCATATCTAAGATGAAAAGAACACCAAAACAAGGAAATGTTGCTATTACAGTAAAGTATGTGTGTTCAAGTCATCTGTTGACTTGTTGAGACCATATGAGTTTCATAGGGTTTTCTTAGGCAAGGCATACTCAGAGGTAGTCTGTCATTGTCTTCTATGCAGTATAATCCACAGCACCTGTTATTGCTTTGTGGTCTGCCTTTCAAGTATTGACTAGGCCTGACCTTGCTTGGGTTCCAAAATCAGACAAGATTTGGTACCTTCACAGTATTACCATCTGTCAGACTGTGCATATAATAAGTGATCCTTTTTGATGTCTCGTGATCTCAGATATATAAGGGAAACTCTACTTTGTTCTTTTTTTCCCTCTTAGAGAAATTTAGACTAATGTCATAGAATGGGGCTTTCTTTGTGATGCCTATTCATTCCTTACATTCCAGAGCTTCTTTCCAAGTTGAACATAGTGGGTGATAGGAACATATGTTTCTCCCTGCCATCCACATCCTGGTTCTGGCAGTCAGTCAAGAATGTCCTAGGTAATTTGGATAGATATCTTTGCTTATCCTCCTGGACAGTGTTGATATCTGCTCTTGCGCCATGAATTTATTGTCCCCCTTTAAACTTTACATATACCATTATTAGTCAGACTGTCTTAACCAGACTCCTCTCTACTTGCATTAGCACTTCTGAGCTATCCATTTGTGCCAGTTACATGCAAACCATTTGTGCATGTCAGGTCCTTATATCTCCTATTAGTATTAAAAGAAATGACAATCACATTTTGGTGCTGATAACTCTGGTTGCAAGACATAAACATTGGTTCATAGATTTTCAGCATACTAAGGCTAAAAACATTCTTGTATTTCACAATTCAGCTAGAAAAATCTCATTGATAGAACAAGCCATGCAACTTGATTCAGTCAGACAGGAGATGTGCCTACCACCACATGTTTACCATTTAAACTAATTGGAATAAAAAAAGAAAGTGCCATCTTCTTGGACTGATACCTCTATCCTGTGATCCAAAATAGATTATAAAAATTAACAGTAATGTTCTTGTACTCACCAGATTCCTAGCTGCAGTATTGTCGTCATAGCTTCCCCTCTGCACTTCACTTAGAAAATCCAGATTGGACATGCCAGTGTGAATATGACTGTGTGAGTAGCCCCAGTTTACAAACAGCCATAGCAAAACTGGACCTGAATAGTCAAAGATGCTTGGCTAGCTATTCTATTGAGTGCTAATGAGCAGGATGTGCCAGATAAATCTGCAAGCTAGAACACATCGGAAAGGAGGAACAATTTGGGCTGCTGTTTACAAAGTCAGTGCACCGATAAGGCCCCAGGAAGTTTATCAAATTAAACAACAACAACCTTACATGTTCTTTGAATGACCTTATCTCGCCTTTTTGGGGAATGGACTTGTTATAGGAGTCTTTATCACACAAGGCTAGCAAGGCAGAATTTCAACAGGATAACAGTGTCTTTGGGCTGTTCTTATCAGACGACTTGGTGTCTCTGTTCTTGCTGCTTTGCATGTAAATCTTTGGTGGAGGACACATTTTCATTAACAGGGAAAACTTGTCAATAACCTCCAACATTGCTGCTATTCTCCCAGTCTCCCTGGTGCAATATGTCCCTTCTGAGGCAGTAACGATATGACAGCAGCCTGGAGAAGAGAAGGTTAAGAGGTAACATTTTAGTGGGTGCAAATCTGCCTTGCACAATAACAAAATCATGGGAAAAGCCGTATGTGTCAATTCTTTTACTGAAATGCAAACATTTAAGTGAGAAGAGTCTGTTCAGAAAATGCTGGCAACCATCGTGTTTGCTATTCTTAACATTTTAATGACAGGAGGACCCAAAAAGGGCATTAGTTTCTGAGGAATATTCTAACTTTGTTGTTTGAAAATAAAGGGCCTGAATAGACAGGCCAAAATAAAGCTGCTTCGGGTCACTTTGGAGGTATATTGTTTGCAGGCATGCTGTAAATGATGCATGTGTCCTAAGATGCCAGAAGCCACACCAAAGCCATGCTCCAGTACTAAGGATTGGAGTGCAGCTTTGGTGCAGCTTGTGGCCTCTTAAGATCCATGTGTCATTTAAACAGCATACCTCCAAAGTGATGTGAAGCAGCTTTATTTTGGCCTGTCTGTTTGGGCCCAAAGATAGAAAGACTCTTACTTTCTCAATGATGCTTAAAAGGTTCATAGGTAATTAATATATACAGTGGGCCTTTGGTATCCACTGTGGTTTGAATCTGAGATGTTTATCACACTATGCTCTTAAAGAGGTACTATTCCAGTGTGACTCCTCTAGCTGCCTCCTGTTGCATGCTAGGATTGGCAGTTTTAAGGAGGGGTATTTAGAATTCTCAGGCAGAGAAGTTCAGCTCCTTAAAACTGCCAATCCCAGCATGCAACAGGAGGCTGCTAGAGGAGTCACACTGGAATAGTAGCTCTTTAAGAGCATAGTGTGATAAACATCTGAGACTCCCCATGGATACCAGGATCTGTGGATGCTCAAGTCCCATTAAATACAATGGCATAATTAAATGGTGTCTCTTATATCAAGTAATTAAAAGAAACTGGGGTCTCTACTTTCTCCTACCACTGGGCCTCCCCCCAACACAACAGCTAATGTTTTTAATAAAATTTTAAAATAATACCAATTAAAAAAAAATCCTGTGGTCCCTACTTTCTCCTCCCTCTGAGCCTTGCCTCACTTATACCATGTCTTCTGTGTTTTAAAGGGATGCACGCAAATGCCTCAACCTGTTTCTGCCCAAAGGCAGATGTTTTGGGCAGCAATGGTGTCACTCCCCTTTAGAGTGTCATCTGGTGTGCTCTGAAGCCCCCACACCCCCTAGTCATGCCACTGGGTTCATGTCATAAGAACGTGGAAAACTGACTAATTTTAGATTATGGGCTGTAAACGTACCTCAAGCACACTCAACAATGAAAAAGCCTGGATAAAACTGCTAAGCTTCAAGTATGTGATTGCAATTGCCAAGGGCTTGTTTTGGGCCCATGACCTGTTAGTTATGAGTTACTTCAGCTGGGACAAAACAAACAAACAAAAGCAGCAGTTACCAAAATGATATTGTAGAGAGTGGCAAGTAAAAACCTCAAACCATCAGATAATGTGTTATATCAGTTGCCATCAAAATAGAACAGAATGTACCACATCACACTAAATCTGCTACTTTAATTCTGTTCTTGGAGTAAATCTGTTGATGATGCTCTGATAGGACTGGCATGTAGCTCAAGGGAACATTGCATAACACTTGGATCAGCTGGATATTGAACTTTCTTCTCACCTTTCTCGCATGTTTCCCCCCCATCTGGACTGCAGGCATTGTACCTTGTGCTGTATGAATAATAGCTTGGCAATAATCCTCTCTACAAGAACTGAGCTCTCCCCCTCTCTTCCCTTGTAAATTTTCTCTCTCCCTACCCCCAGCAGTGAGTTATTAGGAAAAGATTTGCTTTTTTCACAAGCCATGAAAAGATGGTTTGCAAGGGTTTTATGAAATGAGAGTGAAGAGTATATGAAGAATGCATCCGTACTGCAGAAATAATCCAGTCTGACACCGTTTTAACTGCTATGACTCCATGCAATGGAATCCTGGGATTTATAGATTGTTGTGTCCCAGAGCTCTCTGACAGAGAAGACTATAGGTCTCACAAAATGATGATTCCAAGAATTCCATTGAGCCATGGTAGCTGAACTGGTGTCAAACTGGATTATTTTTGAGCTGCAGATGCAGATAACTTGAAGGCCATGGGTTGCCCACTTTGCATTAAAGCATGAGGCAAGTGGTGCATTTCAACTCACTGGGAGAGATTTCCAGTGTAACTAATGAGTATGCAGATCCCTTCCCATGGCTGACCATTCTTTCCTTATTAGACTTCTTCAAGGTCCCTGAAACTACTTTTAAGGTGGTGCGCAAATGTCTTCCTTTCCAGGATATGTCCTATGTTTCAACTTTCTGTCCAGGAGGAATTTCAGAATTGGAGCATGACTAAGAAGTATGAATTTATAATTATATGAGTGATTTTAGTTTTTGTTTTTGAATGCCCTACATTTTTCTTGAACGTCCTATAATTTGTAGTGCCTTGTCCTCCTTTGCAGTCAGGACATCTGGTCACCCTGGAGGAATGGCTAAGCATTAGCAAGGAGTTCATTATTAATTCTGACCAGCTGCAGGTATGTTGATTTTTCCCCTGTCAATCTTTTTACTTTAAAATTGCCTCTTTTTAAGTATCTGTTTTCATTAGTTATTTCTATCTTCCATTAATGATTTATCCAAAATCTCACCTGTTCTAATGGTGATTTCAATCTGCTATTATGCTGACACTAATAAATTGTTTCTATATGGGCTTGAATAAAGTCTCTTTTATTTCTCCCCTCTCTAACCTTACTTTATACGTTAATTTTTCAGATAAAGCTATGGCCCATATTCTATTCAGCCAATATTGTATCAAAAAGTTCTCTGATTTTTCCACACTTTGATGATCTCCATCATTGCAGCACAGACCAAAAATAATATAATGTCTTTATTTGGTAAATTCTCATTTTTATTTTCAAATAAAGAAATAAGAAGTAATGCCCAGGTATAGTACAATGAAAGCAAAATATGTTACATTAAAGCAACCTTCTTCCTTTTCCTCTTCCAAAGCTAGTAACCAGCTGACAACCAAGAAGGCAATAACAAAATAGTGACCATTCTAGTTGATACTTCCTGAGGAGACTCAACTATACCGGAGTCTTGGTTGTCCAATTTTGTAAGATCATCTCAGGATAAGGGGCTCAGTTTTATGTGTGCATGTGTGTGTATGTGTGTGGGTGCCCTCCCACTCTACCCCCAATAACAAGTTCCAAGGTTCAAACGAGATCTCCTAACTCAATATGTTTCCTGTAATGATAAGCCAGCATCTAGCGGTTTGAGTGATGGACTGGGCCTTCAGGATGCTGGGTTTCTAATCCCCGCTCAGCTATGGAAATCCACTGGGTGACCTTGTGCAAGTCACACTCTCTCAGCCCCAGAGAAAGACAAAGCATTGTTGTAGGATCATTGTACCCTTCCATTATCCTCAATCTTCCCCTTAGTCCAACACTGTGCAAATGCCCGGGCATAGCAGTGTAACCTATGGCATGGACAATAGGCTACTACAGTCACTCCTCCTTATCCATGGATTTTTATCCACAGATTCAAGCCTCCACGGCTTGAGAATATTCCCAAGAAAATATAAATTCCAATTAGGAAACCTTGATTTTATATTTTATATAAGGAACACCATTTTACTCTGCCATTGTATTTAATGGGATTTGAGCATCCACAGATTTTCTTATCCACGGGGGTCCTGGAACCCAACCCCAGCAGATAACAAGGGCCCACTGTACTGAAAAGGACCACCAGTAGTGAGTGTCTCACCAAACTTGATATTGTAGTTTGTTCCTGGAAGACCTGACCCAAGGCATTGTGCTATCTGAGGGGAAGATAGTGCTCCTTCCATTCCACTTACAGAAGCTGACTGGGTTAGGAGTCAAACAAGATGTTAAAGGAGAATGCATATTCCTTGAAAGTAGCCCATTTTCCCTCTGACAACAGGACTTCCTCTAAGATGCAAGCTTTCTTTGTTCCAGATTTTCAAGTGAAATATGGAAATCGCATACCATGATAACAGGTACTTTCTTTCTTTCTTATTTTTTTTTGCAGCCCTAGCTTGACGACCCTAAGATAGAAAGGTAGAGAGATACTTGATAAAAAATACTAGTGGTTCCATTTGATTTGTAATAAAGCTTAAAACTTCAGTCTCAAAAGTTACCTACCCTTCTAAAGGAAATTAAATATGGTCAAGTGTTACCCTTGGAACATCTTGCAACTCAACAGAGTAGGCAAAAATAAAATATGAAGTCATCAGCTGGAAATACGTTTGCAGTCTACATCTGGAGATCCATCAAGTAAACCAATACTGTGGTTTTAGAGCATGTTGACATTGGTTTATGCCACAGAGTAATAAGATGGTAGTAAAGCTTTTCATTTGTGCCTGCCACTTTATGGGAAAGAAGAATGTGTACAATGATTAAAATACCAAGTTGCTGCTACTGTTGTTCCTATTAAAATGTAGGTCTGTCTTACAGATCTTGATTTCAGTAAGGCCTTTGACAGGGTTCCCCATGACATTCTCACAAACAAGCTTGTAAAATGTGGGCTGGACAAGGCAACTGTTAAGTGGATTTGTAATTGGTTGACCGGCCGAACCCAAAGGGTGCTCAACAATGGCACCTTTTCATCCTGGAGAGAAGTAACCAGTGGGGTCCCACAGGGCTCTGTCCTGGGCCCAGTGCTATTCAACATCTTTATCAATGACTTGGAGGAAAAAATTGGGGGAATACTTATCAAATTTGAAGATGACACTAAAGTAGGAGGAATAGCTAATACTCCAGAGGACAGGATCAAAATTCAAAATGACCTGAATAGACTAGAAAGCTGGGCCAGAGCTAACAGAATGAACTTCAACAGGGAGAAATGTAAGGTACTGCACTTAGGGCGAAAAAATGAAATGCACAGATATAGGATGGGAGACACCTGGCTTAAGGAGACAACATGTGAAAGGGATCTAGGAGTCCAAGTAGACCACAAGTTGAACATGAGTCAACAGTGTGATGCGGCAGCTAACAAGGCCAATGCGATTTTAGGCTGCATCAATAGAAGTATCGTATCTAGATCCAGGGAAGTAATAGTGCCACTATATTCTGCTCTGGTCAGGCCCCACCTGGAATATTGTGTCCAGTTCTGGGCGCCACAATTCAAAAAGGACATTGAGAAACTGGAGCGTGTCCAAAGGAGGGCGACTAAAATGGTGAAAGGTCTGGAAACCTTGCCCTATGAGGAACGACTCAGGGAGCTGGGGATGTTTAGCCTGGAGAAGAGAAGGTTAAGAGGTGATATAATAGCCCTATTTAAATACTTGAAGGGATGTCATATTGAGGAGGGAGCAAACTTGTTTTCTGCTGCTCCAGAGACTAGGACCCGGAGCAATGGATGCAAGCTACAGGAAAAGAGATTCCACCTCAACATTAGGAGGAATTTCCTGACAGTAAGGGCTGTTCCACAGTGGAACACACTTCCTCGGAGTGTAGTGGAGTCTCCCTCCTTGGAGGTCTTCAAACAGAGGCTGGATGGCCATCTGTCGACGATGCTTTGATCTGGATTTCCTGCATGGCAGGGGGTTGGACTGGATGGCCCTTGCGGTCTCTTCCAACTCTATGATTCTATGATTCTATGAGTATTTCAGTTGGTATTCCATCATTCATGAGAGTGTGAGATGGCTAACAAAATGATATTTTTGGAAGAAAAAAAGTTAAAATGTACTCAGTTAAAACAGCATACTGCTGATTACATTGGCCATCAAATGCCAATTCAAATAAAATAGAGCTTTTAGACTACTTTGCAAAATGATCAGGAACTTGACACACAACCAGCTCAGTGCAAGGTAGCAATTAGAAAAAATGTTCTTCTCAGTTAATGAGTTATGTTAACCTAGCACTACCAGATGGACCATAAAATTTCACCCCACCACCTTGAAGGAAGGCTTCCTCCAGATCATGAGCCATCTCTGTCTATTATCATGGTTGGCTTTCATGCCACCCATTGGTGGAGCCTGTTTCTGTTGCATTTATCAGCCATGATAAACATTGACTCCAGAGCTTGGAATAGTTATGTCTGGAGACAATAATTTGCAGAATCCTCCAGCCAGATTGGCCAGGGGATCCTGCATGGAACAGTAAGTATTCATAAGTACACTGCCAGCTTGTCTGCAAAACCAGCTTAAATATATATTGAGGGAAAATATAGCATAAATGTTTAATGAAAAAATAAAAACAAAAACAGTCACATAAAAAAGAACATGTTCATTCCTGCACAACCTTGTAATTGTAGAGCAGCCATGAGAGCCAGCATTATGCAGTGTTTTGAACATTAGACTATGACTCTGGAGATCAGGGTTTGAATCCCCACTCGGTCATAAAATCCACTGGGTGACTCTGGGCAAGCCACACTGTCTCAGCTTTAGAGGATGCCAGTTATCCCTTATGAAGAGGTTTGTCCAGAAAACCCCATGATAAATTTGCCTTAGGGTCCCAATACATTGGGTATGACTTGAAGGTACAGAACATGAATTGAAAGCCATACTTGATTGTATATTCCTGCATGGCAGAAGATTGAACCTGATAGCTCTTGAGGTCTCTTCCAACTCTATGATTCTATGAACACCAACAATGCCAGAGAATGCATTTTGGTATGCCCTCACTTGCACAGATATACACATGAATGTTTTTTTTAAATGTGTATTTATTAGATCTCCGTGTATTTGTTAAGTTCATATTTAGACAGGCTTGTTTAGGGTGGGTTTAATATAACCTTTCAATAGACTTGTTCTAACTCAGTCCCATGGATGCAAGGGCACTGTAAGGCCCTCAGAATGGTAAGATGAGTGATCAGTGGTTAAACCCCAAATTCTGGAATAGCCTGCCCAAGGAAAGTAGGCTGGCTCTTTCTTTGCTGTCCTTCTATTCGCATGGCAGATAATAATGCATTTATTCAGGCAGGTCTGAGATTGTCGTTTCCTAACACAATTATAGCTAGGGATGCCATATCCCGGTGGCCCCCAGGACAAATCCGCTTTTGGGGGGCCCACTCCCGGTCCTGGTCCGGTTTGGCCCCCAGCCCCTGGTTCGGGGCCCACGCGGCGCCAACCCACCTTCCCCCGCCTCCCCGCGCCACCCACCTCCTCCTCCGTTCCAGGTCACGCGGCTGCGTGGAGGAGGCAAAGGAGGAGGCGGTACACCTTTTGCGCGTGGCCGCGTGGCCTGGAACGGAGGAGGAGGTGGGTGGTGCAGCTGCGCGGGGAGGCGGGGGAGGGTGGAAGGTAGGCGGGGAGGGGGCGCGGGCACGCGCAGGAGGCGCACCTCCTTCTCCTCCTCCTCCGTTCCAGGCCACGCGGCCATGTGGAGGAAGCAAAGGAGGAGGCGGTGCGCCTCCTGCGTGTGCCCGTGCCCCCTCCCCACCTCCCTGCCACCCTCCCCTGCCTCCCCGCGCAGCCGCACCACCCACCTCCTCCTCCTCCTCCTCTGTTCCAGGCCACGCGGCCGTGTGGAGGAGGCGAAGGAGGAGGCGGTGCACCTCCTGCGAGCGCCCACGCCTCCTCCTCCTCCTCCTCTTCCTCCTCCTCCGTTCCTTCCAGGTCACCCAGCAAATGAAGGAGAGGGAGAAGGAGGAGGAGGAAAAGGAGGAGGGGAGAGGAGAAGGAGGAGGAGGAGGAGTAAGAAGAAGGAGAAGGAGAAGAAGAGGAGGAGGAGGTGGTTAGTGAGTGGCCAGAGGCCTCAAGGTGGCTTTTTTTTGGGGGGGGGGGTCTTTTAATGCTAACAAGTCTCCCTTATTTTGACAATGATAGTGTGATGATGATGATATGAGTCAGCTTCAGAGACATGCAGGCACTGTTTCTGAACCCGAGAGAGTGTCACCTTCCAAAGTGCATTTTCTGTGTGTTTTTGGTTCTTTAATGGTGATACTGATATCAGCAAGCCTCTGAGGCATGGCCAATGTAAGTTGCTCTCATTTTACAAACTCATGCACAGTGAAGAAAAACCAAAGTCCCTTGACCAAGTACACACTTCTGAGAAGTACAGTTGAATCCGAGGGCAGACCCACTTCTTGTTAAACCACCTTGACATATTCAGTATGCATAACATGTTCAGTGTGAAACCCAAAGAGTTTGGTTATCAAATAAGCCTCTGAAATATGCAAGGGGCCATGTTAAAATAAAGCCATGTTCAATGCCCAAATGTGCTATTTGGAATGGGGGGGGGGGGTGGCCAGAAAGGGAAAGTACATTTCTGCCAAGTGCTATCAAAGTACTATAAGTGTGCAGTGAGAAAGAGAGCTTTGCATTTTATTATTGTTAGCTATTTTGAGCACCATTTGTAGAAAAATGTACAATTGCATTTAGGCCACACTGTAGTATTTTGCCACACCTATTACTATCAGCTTGCAAAAAGTATTGCAAACCTTGAAAAGTGATTTGTCTTTGAGTTAAATATAAATGAACTGAGAAATGAACAAATGTTTTGCCTGAATGTACAGCTCTTTGTTGTTCCTTTTATGTTGAGGAATGAAGACTGTAAAAACAAAGAAACCAGGGTTCCTTGTTTTATCTAAACCAGGAAGCTATGGTTGCCAACTATGGAACAAGCAAATACTGTATATTAAACAATGGTCTGGAGCTTGTTCTAAAGTTGTAACCACACTTTCCTAGTTCCAGAATGATCATAGTTAATTAGAAGCTCCCTGCTTTGTTTGCTCATGTCACAAAAGAGGCTATATGCACCAGAAGAAGGTTTGTCTAAAAATCAACTGTACAATGCACACATTAGAAGCAAAGGACAATAAGAAGATCACCTCAGGTGTATCTGCTTTAGCTCTTAAATCATAGCAAAATGAAAAATGCACCCCTTAATTGAAAGTGAATCAGGGCACACATGGATTGTGTCTTGTATTCATTTGTGCTCTGAATTGTACTACTACCCCTTGTGTTCTTTGGCCACACTTGACAAGATATTTCTCTGTGCTCAGCATATGTACACCTACTATTTGCATTTGAAGAAACTTGGGCTGATTTAAACTAAGTGCTGTGTAAATGTGTAGCATGCAAGGAAACCACTCACTCACAGCTTCTATATTGCTTTCCATACAAAAAAAATGCCTAAAGAGGTTTACAAGACTGGACAGTGAAATCGACAAAATACAATAAATCAAGTAATAATTAAAACAGTAATAATTATTAAAACAAGAATAAAAAATAACAATAAAGCATTTCATCAAAATCACTAATGCTGGTGATCTGGAAAGTGCCTAAAGAAACATAAGACAGAGTATTTCCAAGTGGTGGATCCTGTTTTTTAATCTGTCTGAAGATAACAAGCTTTGTGATGCTCAAAGGCCTGGAAGTTATTACACTGATGCTCATTGTTCTTAGGCAAGCAAGTCTCTTCCTGTATTTTTTTCATGTACTGGGCCAGTGTATCAATGCTCTAACACCCCCTAGTGACTGAAATGTCTTCTTCATTTTGATTTCTTTCAAACACAGGTTAGAAAGTCAGTGGTCACAAGAAAGGTGTGTTTACAGGAAGTGGCATGTGAAGAATCCTATACCAACTGATTCTCATATGCAACCAAAGAGATAATGAAAACAACAAAAGGGGATGCATAAAGGAGATCCATATGTCATCCTAGAGATTGCCTATTAGAAGACTGATATTGAAAGGCCCCCTTTTTTGAGGGTGTGTGTTTGTGTGTGTGTAAAACAGACACTCAAAAAACACACACAGACACACACACTTTAAAAAGGGAGACCTTTCAGTAGCAATAACCTAATGGACAATCTTCAGGATGGCATGTGGATCTCCTTTATACATCTCCTTTTGTTGCTTTCATTATCTCTTTGGCTTGTGTATGTAACTGATGAGAGCCTGCATGGTGTAGTAGTGTGAGTGTTTGGTTAGGACACTGGGAGACCAGGGTTGAAACCCCAGTTTGGCTATGGAAACTCACTAGATGGCCTTGGACAAGTCATACTCTCTCAGCCTTAGACGATGACAATGGCAACCCTCCTCAGAAGAAACTTATTAGGGTAGCCTTAAGTTGGAAATGACCTGAAGGCACACAACAACAACAACAACTAGTGTGTAACAGAACCTGCAAGATGTATACTCTGTTGCCACACCAAAACTGTAAGTCTCATTGTACATTTGTCCTATTTACTCAACTCCTAACAAGACAAAAATTCTTCCTACATGTTAACCTTAATTATGTTTGGACTCTCTTATCTCTTAGGACCTTATCACACATGGGGGGTTGCAGCTCAGATTCGCAGTCACTCCTGTTCTAGCAATGCAAAGTGTGATGTTTTTTCACACCAGATCCACTCCTGTCTAGCAATGCGAATTAAAGTTAAAACATGATGTTTCATCACACCTGGTTTCATCACACCTGGAGGGTTCAACGATTCGAATCAGCATCCTTGGGCATGCTCACTGGGGCTGTCCTCCTTCCCTGCCCCCTCCTTAGCTGTCATCTTTCATCAGGATGAAGGAGCAGTCAGGGGATGATGGGATAGGTGGCAGGTTGGCAGAGAGCGTGAGATGGTGATGCCAGAGCAGTCAGGGGATGATGGGATGGATGGCAAGGGGTCACTGGGGCCAGGATCAGGATGCAGGAGAAGGCAGGGGATGATGGGGTAGGTCACTGGGGGTCGCTGGAGCCAAGATCGGGATGCAGGAGAAGGCAGAGGATGATGGAATAGGTTGCTGGGGTCACTGGAGCCAGGATCGGGATTCAGGAGAAGGCAGAGGATGATGGGATAGGTTGCTGGGGTCCCTGGAGCCAGGATCGGGATGTAGAAGAAGGCAGGGGATGATGGGGTAGGTCGCTGGGGATCGCTGGAGCCAAGATCAGGCAGGAGAAGGCAGGGGATGATGGGATGGGTGGCAGGGTTGCAGAGGGGGTGAGATGGGCTGAAGGAGGAGGAGGGGAATGATGGAGCAGGACACAGGGGGCCAAGAGGGGTGACATCGGAGTGGTTTTCCATACCAGACCAATTTGAAGTGAAATCAAAGTGAGCTTGAATGTGAATTCTGTGAATTCCCTTTTTTCTGAATTCATCAAAATGAGGGGTCACTTTGAAATCTCTGTGGAAGCACCACGGAAGGAGCGCCCATAGAAAGGAATCTCGTCTGATAACACATTCACATTCTGATGTGAATCCGCATCATTGGAAGCGCAGTCACATCGGAACTGACCTGCAAAGGCTCTAAAAATCTCCGTATGATAAACCTCTTAGTGATTTTTGATACCATCAGTCATAGTGTCCTCCAACTTTGTTTAGGGTGAAGACAAACACACAATGGTTCTGCTTCTACTTACACTATTGTTTCCTGAAAACATTGAAAGAACTGATTCCTGATTATTTCCTAGAAACAAATTGAGATGGTGCTATCTCAGTCAAAGTCTTTGGAGACAAAGAAAGAGCCTTGTGGCATTTTTAAGGGTAATAAGTGTTATTTGGCTTAAGCTTTTGTGGACTGCACTTGACTTCATCACAAAGCTTGGTGCCACAAGACTCTGTTTTTTGTTTGTTTGTTTGTTTTTGTTTTTTGTAGCAAGAGATTGCCATGGTTGCTCTTCTGGGTTTAATTAATGCATGTAGAACTTGGAGAAATTACTTTTTTGGATTACAGCTATGAGAATTTTCCAGGGATGTTATGGAAATTGTAGTCAAAAAAGTAATATTTCTAAGCTCTGATTGCATCTTTACACAAACCCTCCAGCATTTCATAGATGAAAACTGGGACATGTGTGACCAACCAACATCAGATTGTGGTCAGGATGGCAAAAGTTATTACAGTGAACCCTCTCTAAGCGTGGATTCAGCCATCCATGGTTTGAAAATCAAGGTTTGCTTTTTGGAATATATATACATACTGTATATATATTCCAAAAAGCAAACTTTGGGTTTGTTACTTAATATAAGAGGCATCATTTTGGTGTCATTGTATTTAATGGGATTTGAGCACCCACTGATTTTGGTATCAATAGGAGGCCCTGGAATCAAACTCCAATGGATACCAAAGACCCATTGTAATGAAGGACAAACCAGCTAGGAGAGGGTGCAGCAGTTTGCTGTTGCCTGAGCCTACTGGGAAGGGCAAGATTGCACCCACTTTCCTCCTCCCCTCACTATTGATTGAGTGGAAACTTTTGTATCTTGAACTCAGTTTACAACAATTGAAGTTAGCAGAGAACAAAGGGGGAAAGAAAGAGAAGCAGAGAGAAACAGACATGTTAAAGCAGCAGAAAAAGTGAGATGACAAAGGATTAACTGGAACTGTCCTTTCCAAATTAGTACAGTTGGATGCTGTACATACAGTCTATTTACTTTCTTTACAAACATTCTGATGTCAACAGAATTGCATGAACGATGAGACCATAAAGTATTTCAAACTTCTACAGTTATACAATTATGCATTTTACTTTTTTCATGGTTTTCTTTTAAGCCAACCAGTCATTTTCTTGAGAATCAGCAGTGGGTTACAGTTGTTTTCTAAAGGAAGCACTACCTGACTGTGCCAAGGCCATGCCACCTCTGTTTATTTCTTTTAATAAGGCTTGTGGGAGGAACCACAGTGTTTTGGCATTCATATGCTGACCAAAATGTAATTGCGTTCCACATAACTTTCAGGGAACAACTGGTTTTTATCATTCACCCAGAAGTGTAATTTATGGAAGAGTCAGCATCAAGTGGAATTTTGTTTTTGTGCTTGCACTTGGCAATGGCTGCAAATGTGAACCATGCCTTTGAACGGCAGGCCTCCCAAAAATGCATCCCTTTGCACCCTTGATGGAGTTAATATAAACACCAGACAGGCCATTGAGCGACAGTTCAAATCATTTTTGCTAACTCTGCATTTTTTTAAAAAAAGAGGGGATGTCTGAAATGTATGTTGACAGTTGAATTCCCATTATCTCAACAGGTTGATATTGCCATCTGGGGTTATTTGAGTGTAGGCCATTTTTGTATTTGCATACATTAATTAATTCAAAAATAGGCAATTTTAAGAATGTGTATTCCCTAATAGAGGGAGGGAGCTTTTCTTTTCTGAGATTGTTTGCTTAGATAGAAGTCCAACTGAGTTCAATACAGCTCATTCCCTAGGAGTCTAGGAAGTGGACTTTGGGTTGCAGCTTTTGAGAGCTATTGCAAGACCTGGATGTTTTCATAAAGAAAAAACAAAGAGAAAATCCGGTGTTCCAAATATTTTGAAACCTATGTTATTTTACTTTTTGAACAACCACCAACATCCCATATGTGTGTTTCCCAATCACATTTTGATAGAAGCTTTGGGTGCCAAACCAGGGTCTGTCAGAACATTTTTGTCCATGTTTATGCAGAAATATTGCTGTGCTCAAAGAAGTTAGTTCTCTAGCAAAGCTTGGAAATGTTACGTTGAATGGCAACTCCCAGAACCTCCAGTTTACCAAGAAAGTTGAAAGTTGTAATCCAGAACTTGTGAAGTGGTAATTCCAGACTCTGTGCTCTAGTAAGTGTGTTTAGGTTCAAGGACTTTGCTTAGAAAGTTATGTAGGTACACATAAGCTGCTGCCACACCACTGAATTACTGCAGTTTGACACCCGTTTAAGTGTCATGCCTTGATCCTATGGCATTCTGTGCTTTGCAGTTTGTTGTGGCATCAGAGCTCTCTGACACAGAAGGCTAAATATCTCACAAAACTACAACCCCAGAATCCCACAGCTTTGAGCCATGGCAGTTAAAGTGGTGTCAGACTGCATTAATTCTGCAGTGTAGATGCAGCCCAAGAGAAACATTTTTATTGACAGATAATGATGGGGCAGACTTTTTTGGACTGGCAAATAGCTGTGTTTATTCTAATTACTGTTTCAGGCCAAATCAAATAACATCATGCCCTCTTAATGAGGTCACTGTGGATTCAAGACACTTAAGTCATTTTTCCAGCCTCCCACTCTTCATAAACCTCCAAACACTTTCCCTCATTTTTGTTAAAAAGGTAAAGCCAGTCCCTTGACATGAATGTCTAGTCATAATTAACTGTAGGGGGCGGTGCTCATCTTCGTTTCTAAGCCGAAGAGCCAGGGTTGTCTGAAGATTGCTCTGGTGGTCATGTGACCAGCATGACTGCACAGAATGCTGTTACCTTCCCACCTATTTACCTATTTATCTACTTGCATTTGCATGCTTTTGAACTGCTAGGCTGGCAGGAACTGGGACAAGTGACAGGAGCTCACCCCATCGTGCAGCACCCAGGCCTCAAACCTTCCAACCTTCCAATCTTCCAATCATCAGAACCGGCATCTTAACCACTAAGCCACCACATCCTTTTTGTTACCTGTTGCAAGCCATCTGCTGAGAGCCTGCATGGTGAAGTAGTTTGAATGTTGGACTAGGAGTTTGGAGACCAGGGTTTTCCTGGTATGATTGATTCAGAGGAAGTTCATCATTGCCTTTCTCTAATTCTGAGAGAGTATCATACTTCCCCAGGTTACTGGGTGGGTTTCCGTGGCCAAGTGGGTACTCAAACCCTGGTGTCTCAGAATCCTACTGGGAACACGCAAACCACTACACCATGTTGGCGTTCTGAACATCCAGTGTAGTAAGTCCTGTAGCTACAAACTCACCTAGTGGAACTTGCAATGATGATGATGATGATGATGATTTGTACATTGTATGCTGTGTTATAATGAATCAGTGTGCACTGATCTAACTCAGTATTTTCTGCTTTGACTTGCAGCAACTTTCCAGGAGGAAGACAGAAAGCCTTTTTAATTCATAGTAGGAGATGCTGGAGTCTGACTCTGAGACCTTTTGCAGACAAATAATACGTACTAGCGCTGAGTTATGGGGTTATCCTGGCCTTACAGCTGAGCTCAAAATTTAGGGAATCTGTAAGTGTCTTGAAAAAGTTCTACATTCAGGGATGTTAGATCTGGGAACAAGGTGTAGATATGTATATTTGTAGTCAGTTACTTTGCAAGATTAAATATGAATGGAGACAAAGACAGACAGAAAATCTTGCTGGAAGTATCCAATAATGGAATGACATCCAGAAGAAAGCAGATGCAATATAAAGGTTGGCGCACACAGCTGTGTCACATCTGAAAATCATCTGAATATGAACTCAATCCAGTTCCTGTTTGAGATAATGGGAGCAGTTTTCCGAATGGAAAAGAAGGACATACGCAGCAGAATGTTAGCAGAATACAGATAAATCATTTTCTTATTTAATAGTAAGTATGAAATAGTAATCAAGAAGAGAAATTTAGCACAAGCAATGAGCAATTGAAGTTTAGATATATCTCTTCTTTCTGAATGTTCAACCCATTTTAGAGGACCTTTCTAAATCATGGAAGTGCTCTGATGTTCTACTCTCCATCACACACCCTACTACTGGCAAAACTAAGGTAAATGGAGCAAAACAAATTCCACATAACCATGGATACAAGCCTGTGCTTATTGAAACATGGCACCCAAGCTGATTCACTGCATATTTCCATTCTGTGAGGAATTCCATTTGTCATTCCTCCCCCCCCCCCCCCCCCCGTTCAGATG
The DNA here is from genome assembly GCF_019175285.1 of Sceloporus undulatus. Taxonomy (NCBI): domain Eukaryota; kingdom Metazoa; phylum Chordata; class Lepidosauria; order Squamata; family Phrynosomatidae; genus Sceloporus; species Sceloporus undulatus. The sequence continues at coordinate 80,140,177 of NC_056522.1, read as the reverse complement.
TTCTCTGAGGGTACAAAGTTTACAAAGGTAAGCAGCTTCAAAGAAGCCCAATAGACTGATTATTCCACTCCTGCACCTTTTAAATCCTTTCCCTCAGAAATGCTTGTAGTCCTCATTGGGAAATCTTAGGTGGGAGGTGTTGGGGAAGGAAAACCACACAGAAATGTTTGAGGCTGTGAATTGATTATTGCATTTTTAATAAGGTAAATAATTTCGCATACAACCAAGACCTCCATATAGTACTGAACTGACTTGTTTTTTTAACAGTAAGGAAGAAAATGTACATAGAGAGATCTTGTAGTACCTTTGAGACTAACTGAAAGAAAGAAATTGGCAGCACAAGCTTTTGTAGACTTGCATCTGAGGAAGTACACTGAAGTCTATGAAAGCTCATGTTGCCAATTTCTTTCTTTCAGTTAGTCTCAAAAGTGCTACAAGATCTCTCTATGTACTGATTCTACAGAATAACATGGCTATATCTTTGAATTCTATCACGAAGAAAATGTAAGTCATCCTACCAGTGAATAAACAAGAGCAGGCACATGCTCTTCCCAGGTATTATTTTAATATGCCACTGGATGCATTCTTTGCAGTAGGAAAATGAAATGTGCAGCAGGCAATATGGGCTTAAACCAGGAGCAAGGCTGTTTCTTAAATATACAGGAAAAAGAGGTAGATCATTAAAATTGCTATTGTTATATTTCAGTCTTCATAACATTATATTAATAGTGTATTATTAGGAGCTGGCTGTTCCATCTGTGACCAAAGAGGATACATACAGGATAATATGTCAAGCTGTTTTGGATCCAACTGTGTTCTGCAGATATTGTCAACTGCATCCAGCACTTCTTTTGCACTATGGTTGTGGGATTCACTGTCACATATAAAGTTATGCTTTCATCACTAGATTTTGTAATAACATTCACTTTCACATAAATTTTTGTCAATTGTGGTTTGGACTATGATGCCATCACACCTTGAGGATGGTATCTTTATACCTGAAGTTGAAGTCTCAGTAACACTGTCTGCATCACTTCCCCTGGTGCTGTGCTGCACTGCTTGGTCTGCTAAAATCACATAGTATCAGGTAGATCAGGGAGAAATTTTTCCTTGAAGATGGTCCTCTGGCTTCTTGTGCAGTAGGGGAAAATGTGGAATAAAACCTGACTCGTGACATCTTCCATTTGATCTGGAAATCAAATGGGACTATTAGAACAACAGTCTCCAAATCAAATGGTTGACCAATGTGCATCTCCGCACCAATGAGAGTTAGCTAATTTTAACCTTTATATGAGCTTTTTAGATAGTAATATATATTCATTCACCAACCTAAAATATGACAAGTCAGCCTTACTACACTCCACTCTCCTCCTTCTTTCGTTATCCTTATCAATGCCCCCCTACAACCTTTTGTGGTTGTTATAGGAATCATTGAGAGCCAAGAAGATGGGGTGGGGGTGGGGATATGCATTTTCCTGAAATCGAGTTGCTAATTTGGCTTGTAAAGATGGGAGAGCTGGCCCTAATGTTAGCTAGATCTAGTAGGCAATTGTGGTGGGCTGAGCAGGAATTTTGCCCAGGAATCTTTTGGGGGCTACACATGCTGTTAAAAATGCCATCCAATAGGCAAAGTATATGCTTAGAAGTAGCCAAGCTATTCTTCTCTCCTTGTAAAACAGTTCTGGCTCCAATGTATGCACTGATGTCAGAAGCAAGTGAGCCTGCTGCTATGTATCAACTTCAGCACGTTTTTCTCAATAATGTTATTATGTTGGTATGCTTTTGTTACTGAATCAGGCTGACATTCTGCTTAGGACATATGCCTTCGTAAACGGTCTTACATGTGTGCAAAATTGAACTGAGTAATTTCACAACATCTGTATTTACCTTGTGGCTGCTGTGATATTACAATGTAGCCATGACTGTTGTGCAGTGGAACCCTGCGGAATGGCTGATGCACTACACCAATGTGCATAGAGGCACTCCCTAAAGTATATCCAGGCACTGGTTAAGAAGTGCCAATGTGAAGTACAAGCATTTAATGCATATCAGAAGTGCCCAATATATACATCAGAAATGTCCAGTGCATACCAGACCACTCTTGCTGGTTTCCAGCTGTTCACCTTTAAAGCTCAATGTGAGAGTTTTGTTTTATTCTTTTGCATTTCTGCAAGATTGCTACAGATTCGTAAAGTTGCAAAACACAGTTTGGTGTGTATGTATGTGCCTTCAAGTTGCCTATCAACTTATGACAACCCCATGAGTTTTATAGGGTTTTCTTAGGCAAAATATACTCAGGGGTGGCTTTGCCAGTTCATCTGAAATGTCGCCTACAGCATAAAGTCAGAAAAATGTGTTAAAATCCCTTTTGTTAGCATACTCAACATACCCCGCATTATATTTGGGGCTTCTATATTTTCATATTTTCATATCTGGAGCCAGGCATGTTTTGAGAGGTCACAGTGACCTTTGAAATACAGGGAAGTTTCCCATGGTAAAGGATTGTAGACCCAAAGCCATGTGTAGGGCCCAGATAATGCTGCAATCAAAGCTGAATATCTCCACATGCCACAGACAAAAGCAACAGCAAGTAAGCCAACACTTTCTCATGACCCCCTACTGTGTCCCTAACAAATTTCCCTATCCATCTATCCTGGAGGTGTCCTAAATCTAGCTGTTGTTTTTGTAACTCTAAAGTTAAACCCATCAGTCATTCTGGAATCCCATTGTCGATTTCATGAGAAAACCATCAGGTTTTTGTTACATTGCAAGGTAGTACCTTGCACCCCAGATATAAATATAAGCCCCAAAAGGTTTTCTTGGCAAGATTTGTTCATAGAGGGTTTGCCTCTGCTTTCTTCTAAGGCTGAGCGAATGTGGCTTGACAAAGGTCACCCAGTGGATTTCCATGGTTGAGTAGGGATTCAAAACCTGGTCTCCAGAATCACAGTCCGATGCTCAAACCACTACACCACACTGGCCCTTTTGTTTATTTAGACAAGGCTTATCTGACCCAGTTCTTTAATTTTTATGTGCATATTGTTAGTGGGGGGGGGGGTTTGGCTGAAACATGGTTGCAGGGACCTACACCAAGTATTTCCATGTTATTTTTACTTCAGGTACCAAATTTTCTGTTAAGTAATGTCCAAGGACTCATCTACTTGGTTAATTGAGGTATACTCATAAAATACAATTCCTTTTCCCAATCTGGTGCCCTGCTGATGTGTTGCAATATAGTACCCATCATCCTTAATTAGTGTCACCAGCAGGCTTGGAACTGATAGGAACTGCAGAAAAATCTGTGAGCTGAGACTGGGGAACAGGGACGTAGCCAGGATTTTGAGAAGGGGGGGGGTCCAGACTAAGTGCCACCATTTTGAAGGGCTGAAAGCCCCCCCCCCCCAAGTTTGTCCTTGGAGTGAAGGGAAGGGGAAGAAAAAGAGAAAAGAGGGCTTGCTCCCTGACATCCTCCTCTCAGGGCTCCTGCTGCCCTGGTGCCTTCCCCAAAACCCAAATGCGCGGGGAGCTCTGGCTGAAGCAGGAGCAGCAGCAACCAGGGCATGGTCCCTTTTCGGGGGGGGGGGTCCTGCCTCATCCTCTGCTCTCTGGAGGGCAACCTGCATGTGGAGGGGGGCAGGGAAGGGAGAGGAAGAGAGAGTATGCCAAATAGAGCGAAAGAGGGAGAGAGAGAAATCACAGCCACACCTAGACTTCAATCTACTTCCTCAGATGCATTTAGATGCAATAATAATAACAACATGTAGAGAGATCTTGCAGCACCTTTGGGACTCACTGAAAGAAAGAAATTGACGGCATGAGCTTTTGAAGACAGTGTACTTCTTCAGATGCATTTAGATGCAACAACAACAACAACAATATGTAGAGAGATCTTGTAGCCCCTTTGAGACTAACTGAAAGAAACACATTGGCAGCATGAGTTTTCCTAGATGTCAGGTTTCCTAGCATTTTCCTCAGATGCATTTAGATCCAATAATAATAATAATAATAATAATAATAATAATAATAATAATAATAATAA
>NC_056522.1:80125804-80136128 GCF_019175285.1 Sceloporus undulatus | reverse complement strand
GTAGAGAGATCTTGCAGCACTTTTGAGACTCACCGAAAGAAAGAAATTGGAGCATGAGCTTTACTAGACTTCAGTCTACTTCCTCAAGTGCATTTGTGGCTTGCAAAAGATCACCCAGTGGCTTTGTATGGTCCAGTTGGGAATCAAACCCTGGACTCCAGAGTCATAGTACTCCAGTGATCAAACCACTATGGAGTAGGAGGATTAAATAGGGCAGCTATGGGCCATTTGTGGCCATGGGTCATTGTTTTGTGGTCCTCCCATCCATCCTCCCCAATTCCAAAATAATAATAATAATAATTATTATTATTATTATTATTTCCCAACATTTATATCCTGCCTTTCTGTCAAAGTGGGACCCAAGGCGGCTAACAACACATAGAAAGCATCCTATTTGTTTGTTGTTATTATTATTTCAGTTATTATTTCATGAGTCATTGGTGTTCATATTCTCATGTATTTTCTTTTTGATATATCAATTTCATGTCTTTTAGGAGGGAAATACACCCGCCTGTTATGTACTTCCTGTTAGGTACTTCTATGGACAGACCCTATTGAGTGTCTGCATTTGGTGGTCACTACAGTAATTTCTCATTAGGAAAAAAAGGGACATGAGATGCATGGAACTAATTTCTAAGAAAAATGCAACCTCGGAAGTCACTGATATGGTTGGGTTAGAACTGGAAGTGGCTGAAAACACAGGAATCTACAAACATGTCCAGATTTCCCTCACATTAATTGTGGTTGGAAAAGGCAGAATTCTGGACCACATCCCTTCAGAGAATGTGTTGATCAGAGTGGGAAGGAGCATCTTTCCTTTCTGAATGCTGCTCATTACAAAAGACACAGCGTGGTATAGTGGTTATAGCATTGGACTATCCCTTTTCTATCCTGCCTTAAGCTTACTACAGGAATGAGGGCCAGATAGTCTTTGTCCCTGAAAATCTAACTTACAAGGTTGTTGTGAGAATAAAAGTTGGGGCATAAACCACGTGGTGGAGCGATTTGAGCATTGGACTTAGGACCTTATCACATGCAGGGCGAAATGTCATCCAAATGTCATGGAAATGTTGTAGAAAAATATTGCGGAAGCGCCAGGGATGTGATCTTCTGTGGCACTTCTAAAATGTAATTGAGGCTTCCCGCTATGCTCCTGTCATGGAATTGTTCATGGGGAAGCCAGGAGGAGCCATTTTCTGAATAATGGGATGTCCTGTTATTCAGAAAATGGCTTCCCCATGAACGATTCCATGATGGGAACATAGCAGGAAGCCTCAATTACACTTTAGAAATGCCACGGACGATCACATCCTGGTGCTTCTGCAATGTTTCTGGAACATTTTGATGACATTTAGACCATGTGTGATAAGGTCCTAAGATTCTGGAGAGCAGGGTTTAAATCCCACTGGGTGATCTTGGGCAAGTCACACTCTTTCTGTTTTATCACACTAAGGGGCAAACAGGATTTAAACAAGAGTTAAATGAGAGTTAAACAGGAAATGCCTGATGTTTATCACATGACATTTCCTGTTTAACTCTCATTTAAATCCTGTTTGCCCCCTAGTGTGATAAAGCAGTTTGAGCCTCAGAGGATAGCAATAGCTAACCCCTTCTGAACAAATTCTGCCAAGAAAACCCTGTGATAGGTTTGCCTTGAGCCAGTGTGGCATATTGGTTTGAGTATTGGACTATGGAGTTTATTACACAGGGGAAATCACATGCAAAAACAGGGGTCTAAATTGTAAAAACCCACAAAAGAGGGTTGATTTTCACACGATGTCATTGTTAAACTAATGTTAACATGAACGGAAAGTGGAGGGAAAGTAGACAAAAAGCCGCTTTTGTGTACTTTCCGTTTGGGTTAACACAAGTTTAACAACGACATGTGTGTAAATCAACCAGCTTTTGAGGGTGTTTTTCTACCTTTTAAAACCTGTTTCTGCATGGTATTTCCCCGTGTGATAAACTCCTATGACTCTGCATACCAGGGTTTGAATCCCCACTGAGCCATGAAATCCATTGGGTGTCCTTGGGCAAGTCACACTCTCCCAGTCTGAGGATAGCAATGGAAAACCCCTTCTAAAGAAATTTGTTAAGAAAACCCTGTGATAGGTTCACCTTAGGGTCGCCATATGTCAGAAACAAACTGAAGGCGCACAACAACAATAGATTCATCTTTCACTGGGGCGTTTCCTTTTTCCTCCTACTGAGTCCCAGTTTTTTTAATTAAATTTAAATTTCAAAATTTCAAAATTTCAAAATAATGTTTTAATTTATTGTTTATTTTAAAATTTTCTTTGAAAACATCACATTTTACCAAATTCTCAGTTTAACCATATGAAACTATGTCTATGTAAATACACTCAGTCTTTGCATACGATATTGTAATTTCAGGGTATAAGTTTAATTTTCCTAGTGGTTTATGTCACAACTGCAGTGGCCCCTTGATATGCCATGGATAACAAAATCTGTGGATATTCAAATCCAGTTATATACAGTGGATAGTAAAATGGAGTCCCTTATATCAAATGTCAAAAATCAAGGTTTGCTTTTGTGAATTTATACATTATTATTAGTAGTATTATCAAGCCGTGGATCCTTGAATCCATGGATAAAAAATCTGCGGATACAGAGGGCCAACTGTATTACCATTATGTTCAGGGATATATGGGAGTTGCAATTTATGAGTAAAAATAGTACAAAAAACATTCCTAAGTGATTCTGTATATTATTATTATTATTATTATTATTATTATTATTATTATTATTAAATTTTATTTATATACCGCTTTTCCATTTATCAAAGCGGTTTAACAGCATATATAACATACAATATAAATATTAAAACATGAATATATTAAAAAAACTCCCCCCATATACAAATAACAAAACCAAATCTCATGCCAGTTCAGCAGTGCTGTCAGGAGGGGAGGGAGAGCGTACAGAAGTCAGGAGTCAGGGGTATGCCTGCTCGAAAAAGTGTGTTTTCAGCCCTTCTAAATTGGTCTAAGGAGGTGGCCGAGCGGAGCTTGCTGGGGAGCGAGTTCCAGAGCTTGGGGGCGAAAAGAAAGGCCCTCCTGGTGGTGGTAGCCAATCTAGCCTCCGGAACTCTTAGCATTTGCTCCCGGCTGATCTGAGTGTGCGGGGTGGATTAATGGAGAGAGGCGGTCCCCAAGTACCCTGGTTTAGGTTTAGGTAATAACCAACACCTGTATTGCGCCCGGAAGCGAATGGGCAGCCAATGAGGTCTTTTAAGACCGGTGTTATGTGACTGGTCCTAGATTTATTAGTGACCAGTCTAGCCGCCATATTCTGCACCAATTGCAGCTTCCGGTATGGTACAAGGTTGCCCCATGTAGAGCGCATTGCAGAAATCCAAATGAGAGGTTACCAGAGCATGTACTACTGTTTCAAGGTCCCCCGGCTCAGGTAGGGACACAGCTGGCGTATCAGCCGAAGTGATAACAGGTGCTCCTGACCAGGCATCCACCTGTGAAGTAAGGATGGAGCGACGAATCAAGAAGCACTCCCAGACTGCGTACCGAGTCCTTCACAGGAAGCGTGATCCCATTCAGGACAGGTGGAAATACCGCCATCCCTGGGCCAGGAGAACCTATCACGAGCGCTTCCGTTTTCTCTGGATTCAGGCTGAGTCTGTTTTCCCTCATCCAGCCCATTACCGACTCCAGACAGACAACAAGAGGAGAGATGCCATCCTTGGTCACTGAATCAGTCGGAGACATAGAGAAGACTATTTGGGTGTCATCAGCGTACTGATAACCCCGCGCCCCATGCCTCCGGATGATCTCTCCCAGCGGTTTCATGTAAATGTTAAAAAGCATGGGGAACAAATGGCTCCTTGAGGGACTCCAGAATTCAGGGCCCCTTGTCAAGCACACATCCCCCACTGCACCATCTGGAACCCCCGTGTGGGATGTATAGTGTGGGATGGGAGGAGATCAATGGGAAGGGGGTGACACTATGAAGTTACTGCATTGGGTGATGCCAAACCTAGTGATGCCACTGCTTGGACTACAACTGGGGACCAGGGTTTGATTTCCAGCTTGGCCAGATGCCCCGGGTGACCTTGAGGAGTCGCATGTCTCAGCCTCAGGGAAGGCCCTGGCAAACCCCCTCTGAACAAACTTGCCAAGAAAACCTCATGAAAAAGTCCACAAGTCCAAGATGACCAGAGATCTTCCTTTTCCAAGACAAACCTCCATTTCAACCTTCTGTCAGGAGGAATTCCAACACATCCTCGATTTTGAGCTAGCTGAGAAGCATGAATTACATTAAAATTAGTGTTTTGTCTTTTTATGGGGTCATGTCCTTACATTTTCCTTGAATTCCTACATCTTGCAGTGCATGGTTCTCCTTTGTGGTTAGGATGTCTGACCTAAACCAGGAACAACTGGAAGGCAACAACAGACACAAACACATCCAACTATCTCAGTGCACCATCTCCTCATCCTGGTTTTCTTGGGCAGCATCAGTATTGGCAGAACAACCCAGTGGACACCACTCTAACTGCCATGGCTCCATGCTATGGCATTGGTCACCGTTGTTTGTTGTAGCCCATGGAAGTCTAAAGAACCACAGAATCAATTCCTGAATGTCTTTGAATTCTAGAAATGATCGGTTTGAGACTGCATTAACTGCTCTGGCTCAGTGCTAAGGAACCTGGGAACTGTAGCCAAGGGCTAAAAAGTCCACAAAAGTACAATTCCACGCACGGGTTGTCGAAATGTGGGCTATTGCTGCCGTGCAGATGCAGGCTTTGGCTGTGGTCCACACTGGAGAAATAACCCAGTTTTATTTCTCCAGTGTGGTTGCAGCCGATCTCTCTGGTGCCTCTCTGGTTGCAATGCGCGGCCGGCCAGGAGGGGGCAGCGTTGCGTCGGGGAGAGGAGAGGAGGCGCTGCGGAGGAAGGGCGAGGGACTGGGACTGTGGTTCGGCTCCAGCGCTGCTCAGTGCAGAGTCCCCTCCAGCGCCGGCTCCATGGCTCTGCCGAGGCCCGTGGCTCCCGGGGCCCTCCTGGGGCTGCTCCTGGCTCTGCTGCCCCGCGCGGCCCTCCCGCCGCAACAGGTACACAAGACCCCCCCTCCCCTCCAAGGGCTTCTCCTTCCTGGGATGATAGAGCAGCTTCAGAAGGCAGAGGGGCTGATGGCACCCGCCCTCTGCCTGGAGCAGGGGCTTTGGGGACCACAGTTCCCAGCATCCCCTCCTGGGCAGAGTGAGCAGGGGCCAGGCTCACTTGGGGGGAGGGGGTTCTTGCCAGCCTAGGGAGACCTGGTCCTGGGTTTTTCTTGGCAAGATTTCTTCAGAGGGGCGTTGCCGTTGCCATCCTCTGAGGCTGAGAAAATGTGACCATATTGTATATGTATATTGGTATACCTAGATATTCATTTACAACTGCTGGCCATCCTGAGAAGAACCTATCTTGCACGATTTGTTCAGAGGGAGTCTGCCTCAGAGGCAGAGAAAATGGGACTCTGTGTGTGTATACATAGATATAGATATAGATAGTCGTGTGCCCAAGTCATTTCCAACTTCTGGCCAACGTTTTCATGGCAAGATTTTCAGAGGAGTTTGCCATTGCATCCCTGATGCTGAAAAAAATGTGACTCTTGTGTGTGTGTGTATACATAGATATAGATAGATGTGGTGTGCTTTCATTTCCAACTTCGGCCACCCTGAGCAACACCTATCCTGGGTTTTTCTTGGCAAGATTTGTTCAGAGTGGGGGTGCAGTGCCTTCCCTTGAAGATGAGAGAGTGTGACACAGGCTCTCTTGTTGTTTTGTTGTTCTGCGCTGCTGCTGCTGCTGCTGTACCTTTCATGTCATTTCCAACTATGGCACCTTTAGGCAAACTTATCCTGGGGTTTGCTTGGCAAAATTTCTTCAAAGAGGGTTTGTCAGTGCCTTCCTGAGGTTGAGAGAGTCTGTGTGTGTGTGTGTGTTGTTGTTGTTGTTTGTCCTTCAAGTCACATATCATGGAGTTTTCTCAGCAGGTTTTTCAGAGAAGGTTTGCCATTGCCTTCCCTGAGGCTGAGAGAGTGTGACTTGCCCAGGGTCACCAAGTGGGTTTACATGGCTGAGAGGGCATTTGAACCCTGGTCTCCAGAGTCATAGTTCAATGCTCAAAGTGCTATGCCACCCTGTCTCTCATATACATGTGTGTGTTTCTCAGGCTTCCAATCCCCTAATATCACCAGTACTCCTTATTTCCACATTCAGTTATAGAAAGTTTAGCACTTTTTAAACCTCCAATCATCTTCTTCTGTCGTGAGTTTTGTTCTGTCTGCATGGTTAGCATGGCAGGGACCAGGTCAAGCCTAGGTTTCCTTATGGTACCCTGATAGAATGAGGAAAATGATTACTGAAGTGAATATTTACAATTTCTGCTCTGCATCCAGTTGAATTGTAAAGATAATTTTAAGACACCCTGGTATTTCCTGTATTTGGGCTGCTGGGTTGTGCAGCGTTGGAAAGTTCATTTTGGGGGCTAACTTCTGCAGATGTTCAGCCCACAACTGGCCTTGTGGGCTGGGGACTCTGAAAGCTGTATTCCAAAAAAGTGACTTCTCCAAGCTCTCCATGGATGATCATAAACTTACATCCCTGCCTGATACTAAACAGTAAATAAGAGATCACTTTCCTTTCCTTTGTTCTTATATTCTTTGTTACTGCCCCTAGGTTTTACTCTTGACTTATCCAGGGGTCATAACAAAATCCATAATTTTGGCATCAATACCTGTCCTCGACTTATACATGAAGTTACTATACTTAGTCAAGTATATACAGCAGTAAGTAATTGGTGCAGTGCACAGACAACCGCAACATGTTATCTCTTTGAAATCTCACATCCCACTACTTCCTCTGAAACCCCCTCTCTTGTCATGAAGCCTCTTATCTTTTATGGATTCTGGTCCCGAAGCAGCCCATTCCAGCCCCAGTTCCTTGTGCACAAAGCTCCTGTCAGTTCCCACAGTTCCCAACCCTCACCTGGGAACTATCAATTCTGGGGGACATGCTTTGGAGTCAGCATGTGCACAGGATCAGGCTGTAAAGGAGAGGAAATTGAGAATCCTTTCTAATGAGAAAGATAAAATCTGAACGCATGGATAAAATTTGGGTACTGCAGAGTGAGAGAGCAATTTTCCTGGGGTCAGATTTTGTTTCCACTTATCACTATCCCCCACCCCTCTCTCCACCTTGATCTGTTTGTGTTTTCATATAGACCTCTGCCTTGCAGGAATGGAAGAGCTAGTAGTAGCTGTATGTGTTGATACAAGTTCAGCTTGCAGTTGAGGGCAGGAAGCCAAATGTAATACTTGCCCCAGGGCGGTTTTTGACAGCTGAGGTTGGGTCCACTGTAAAGGCAAGAGACTACATTCAAGGGTTATTCAGACAGTGAAAATAATTCAGGTACAATTTGGATTGAATTGTTGTTCACATGCATTTCCAATGCATCCAATTAAATTTGGATTCTTTTGACGCAGTGCTTTAAAGCAGCCTTCCATGACCTGTCACCCTCCAGATGTGTCAGACAAAAATGCCCACCATCCATGCTGGCTGGGGACATGGGAGTTGTAGCCCACACATCTGGGTTGTGTGTAGGATTTGGGAAGGGGTGCCTTAAATCACATTTAATATGTGGCAGGGCCTGGATTTTTCTTTGTGCATTTTTTCAGCTTCCCCAGATCTGTTTCTTTTGGAAGAGCTAAGCAGGACATTGGTTCCTTTGGAGTGATTGCTGGAGCTTTCTCTATAATCGGGATGTCCTGTTCTGAGAGAGCCTATGGCTAAAACACCTGCATCTCTTTCAAAAACTTTTCTTCCTTCCACTCTCCCTCCCCCTTTTCCTGATGCTTTTTGGATCAAGTTTATTTGCTGAGGCTCACAAAACCCTGGTTGAGATTTCACTGGCTGGCTGGCTAATCATCCCCTCTGCCCTCCGCCCGTTGCTCTGTGTAGTCTATAAATCACTCCAGATAGGTGGAATATTTTAGCTGGAGAGCTCTAGCCCACAGACTTGTGAAGGGGCTCAGCTGCACCACATTAACACAGGATTGCAGGATCATGGACTGATAAAAGATAAAATACTTCAGTGGAAACTAATCAGGTTAATGGGAGGGAGGAAATGTTTTTTTTTGATTTTGGATGGAACCAGTCATGGGATTGAGAAGTGCTGATGAATCTTTCCTGTGTAAAATATTTACTGACACCCAAAAATGTCACTCTGCCATCAAGTTGGGATGTACACTCAAGTCCAAAGGAAGTCCATTGCTTTGTTTGGAAGATGGACTGTTCAGCTTTCCAGATGGAACAATTCCCACTCTTTTCCTGCCTGTTGTCCTCACTGTTTGTCTTCTTGTTGCTCTAAAATCTGGATGCCCCAATGCTTAGATGATGGTGGTTAAGTCAGCCTTCCCAGCCTAGTGCCCTACAGAGTTGGATGTCATTCTATCAGTCTCCGCCTAACTGAACAATGTTGCATGATCATGGGAGTTGAAATTCAGAACACCTGAAGAAGAGCAAGTTGGGGAATGAGTCTTTGAGGTGGCAATCTACATCCTCTTACCTGAGAAAAAAGTCCAATTGAATTCAGTGATATTTCTTGTGAGTTACAGATACAGGGTCGTAAAGACCAATGTGGTGTACTGGTTTGAGCCATGGCCAGTGGTCAGGAATGATGGGATGCAGTACAACAACATCTGGAAGACAACATTTGTGCTACATGCTTGATTTTTTGTTACTCTTTATCCATCAAATGATCTGGACTATACAGACTCAACAGTGGAGGTGGATGTTTGGACTGTTTACATTTAAGAGAAGGTCAGACAGAAATGCTGGGTAAGCAACTGGTCCTTCCATGGAGCAGGATTTTGCAAACCTTTGAGAGAACAGATATTTGAAAAAAATACGGTATTATCTCAGTAGTAGAAACATGTGATCCTTCTGCATTTGGAGTCTTCAAGGCAAGGCTTCCCTCCCAGTTTCACTCCCCTTACAGCTATTTGGTGAGGACATGAGAGAGGGCCTTCTCAGTGGCTAGGCCTGTGGATTTTCCTTCTATAGGAAACTAGGCTAGCTTCATCTCTGTTCTCCTTTTCCAGTAGGCAAAGACCTTTTTTTATTCAGGCAGTCTTGGCTCATGACTGGCAACTGCAGAAGGATCTTTTACTGTGGGGAGCTATATATTTTCCTCTCTTTTGTTTGTTATGGTTTTAAATAACAGTTAATCTATGGTTTGATTTTATAAGATTTTGTTTTTCTGAATATTTGTTTTCCAAAGTTATTCTTCAGTTTATAACTGATTTAATTGACTGGGTTTTAGTTGCATTTTGCGTTAAGCCTGTTGTAGTCTGTCTTGCAATCTGCACTGAAAGAAAAGATGGCTATTTAAAATAAATAAAAATAACAGATACACCAGAACTCTTTCAGTGCATGATTTCCGTATTATGATATCAATGGTGTGGTGCATGAAGTGGGACATGTAAGGTAGAGCACCTTACATTCTCTCTGATTGTATCCAATACTTGCTCTTGGAGGAGGATTTTTTGTTTTAATGTCATAGTAAGAATTTAAATTTGGCTTCTTGGCTTTTGAGAAATCCTAACTTTGCTTTTGAGGGATACTTTTTAAAAAATCCCTCAGTAATCTTGCATCTTTAAAAAGTTTCAAAATGTAATTTTATCCTTAACTGGCAATTTAGAGATTCCAATGGAGAATATAAATAATGAGTTTTTCTGTTTGAGCATAGTTCAATAACGAGAATTTGTTTAGAAATCCTTCTCCCAACTCCCTCCCCATTGTTTAACTTTAGTTGCATAGAAGCCACTGTAGGGTTAATAGCATTTATTGTCTATGTGCCCTGCCCCATCAGAGTCAGTCCAGGACTGTACTTCTAAAGACCACCAGTATAATTGAGGCAGGTGTAAGAAATTTGCCCCAAGGAGGTATTCTGTGCGCTGCTGTCTCAGAGTTTTTCCTGAGCAAGGGCTGCTGGCTCAATCTTGGTATTTGGAAAGAGTTTCACTAAACTTGGAAAAGTAACATTTTAGATGATGGCTCCTAGAACCTGCCAGATGGTTGCGTCCACAATTATTAAAAAACCTTTCCAAGTTTCTGGATTTTATGTGCTTTGGACACCAAATTCACTCTAGAATTGTTATTGTATTATTTATATCCTGCCTTCCCCCCCAGTTTGGGACTCAAGGCGGCTTACTACAGTTAAAACAAATATACGTTGTTCCTCCACATTTATGGCTTTCACTTTTGTGAATTTGATTATTTGCCATTTTGATGTAAGATGTTTC
>NC_056522.1:80037453-80113269 GCF_019175285.1 Sceloporus undulatus | reverse complement strand
AGCAAGTTGCTGTTGTTGGTTACTGGTGAAGGTTGTTGGATCTTACACAAATACCTTAATCCTCTGTTGTCTCACTTTTCAACTGCTTCCCAGTTTCTCTGTCTTCTTTCCATTTTCTTCCTTTGTGATTAGCTTACTTCATTGCTGCAAATGGTATTTAAAGTGCAAAAGTAGTTGGTGCACAATTCAATCAGGAGGAGAAGAGGGGTAGAATCTTGCCCTTCCCAGTAGGCTCAGGTGAATGCAAACTGCTGCAGTCTCTCCTAAGTTGTCTGTTCTTCCTCATTGATGAATTTTGCCATATTAGCATGGTGTAGTGGTGTGAGCATTGGAAAAAAAATAGAGGAGAGGGTTGAATCTTGCTCTTCCAAAGACGCTTTAGCAAAAGCAAACTGCTGTAACCTCTCCTATCTTGTGTGTTCTTCCTCATTAACTCTATGCCATCTTGACTACATAGATTACCGCACTACTCTCTTATTGTGCTGTTATTCCACTTTTACTGCCCTGGCTGCCTCCTATTGCATTCTGAGGTTTGTAGTTCAATGAGGCCTAAGAGCTCTCTGGCTGAGAATTCTAAGTGGCCTTCCCTCAACTGCAAATCCCAGAATGCAGCAAGAGGCAGCCACAGCAGTAAAAGTGGAGTAGCAGCCCTATAAGAGTGTAGTGCAGTAACATTTCACATGTTGCTTTTCATCTGTGAAATGTTGGAGGAGATGGAAGTCCCACCCACTGTGGCTTTAGATAAAGGACTGGTCCAAGACTTTTTGATGCCTGAAGCAAAACAGCCAAGTTTACCATCCCTCCCCTGAAATCAAAGTACTTAGTAGTCAAGGCTGGTCAAATTTATTGGAATATAAAACTGCAAATCCCCTAGGCACCACTCTCTTTTCCTGATGGCAAGGTTCAGTAATAATACCTGAGCTCACAAATTGCTGCCAGATACTAAGATCTGCTACCTTAGGCTGCTGGCTACGGCTTTGAAAACTACAAGTAACACAGCTAACTATAGTTACAGGAGGAGAAGTAAAACTCTGAAGTAATGTAATTAGCCATGGTCAAGCTACTTTATTGGTATTAGTAGTATTGGTTTCTAGTTATTTTCACAATTTGTTTTAAGGACCTTTTTAGATACATTTTAACAGGAAATCTTCAGATTTTTTGTCATTCCCTTATCAATCCTACGTTTCCCTCCTTCAAAAAGTTAATTGAAATGAAGCAGCAAGCAACGTAATGAGTTATTTTACCTGAGCATTCTGATGAAAACTGGCAACAAGTTATTTTCCAGGCATTGTAGTAGTAGGAATGGATTACATTTTTTAAAGTAATTTTCCAAGCATTGTAACTTTCCCATACTAAGGTATTGGGTCTGGAGAACTGGAGTGGGTACCACCTTGTACTGATGGAAAAGATGTACATATTCGAGAGGCTTTATATGTGCAAGGGATGTGGTGAAGTGATATTCCATTATAATGCTATACTGTACTTAGAAAAGTTCCCTTTTTTTTTTTTTTACTATACCTGTGAGAATAAGTCAGCATAGCCATTGGACATACTGGATAAGTAGAATTCTGGGAGCAGTAGTCCAATACAGTAACATTTCAAAGCTTTGCTCCATTTTTTAATTTTCTTTTTTACAACTTGCACAAGTGTAAAGCTTTTTATAGCCCTGGGGAATAATCCTTCCCAATAGGCGACTAGCTCATTCTTGACATTTAATGGGACTAATTAAATCATGCAAAACTAAGCAAATGGTGAACTTGTAGGAACAGGGCTATTAATTCACATTCAGTTTAGTTACTTGGATTTATAGACTGCCTCAGCTGTAGGGTCAAGGTGGGTGAGTGTAAATACACAGAGACATGTTGCAAAGAAATTTGCCTTGGCATTGCACTTGTCTTGCCACTAGATGTCTCAAATAATACATCCACACTATCAAACAAATTGTTAAGAGCTGCCTCCTACTACAAGCTGCTCTTGTCTGGATATTAAATCCAGAAGTGTTTGCTTAGCGGGATTCCTTGACCTCCAACATTTTATAAACAAAAATAGGGACATGCTCATGCATTCCAATATTTATTTCTAATTAAGATTTTACCCTGCTTTATTTCAAGACTTCACCAGGGTGGCTTATAATAAAGTATTAAGGACACCATAAGATAATTCATAAAAACAGAAAATCTATAAAAGCAGCCTAAAAAGAATATCAAAATAATATGAGAAAAAAAGAGGTCACATATCTTTAAAAGCCAGAGGAAATAAAGGCCTTTGCTGGATGCCTTTCTAAGGAGAGCATTCCAAAGCTCTGGCCATCAGTGAAAAAGCTCTTTCCTGTGTAGATACACTAATCTGATTGATTTTTTTAAATATGGGTCCCTCAGTTGGTTGCAGAAGAGTGTGAGGCTCTAACTGGGATACGTGTTTAGCTGAGGAAAAGTGGGAAATTGTGTTGGGCTAGTTCCCTTCTAAAAGTGTCTACGCTTCACCAAGGGAAGAACCATTCTACAGATATGGCACTTGATCCCAGTCTTTCCTCATTTGTTGGTGAGGTTGTAAAATGATAATAATGGTAAATTTATATCCTACCTTTGTCCCAGTCTGCAATTCAAGGCACCTACATCAGTTAAAAGAAACATGGGGGGGAAAACATATAAAATATTAAAATTAAAAATATCAGTAAAATAATCACAACATTAAAACATTAAATAACATTAAAACGAGTTCAAAATATAGCTATTAAAAACAACAACTTAATGAAAACAGACACAGTACAGCACAATTATATAAAACCCAGTCCCCTTCAAAGTTCGGGGGGGGGGGGGAATCTGAACCTGCCTGTGGAAAAATAACAAGGCAGAGACAAGTTAAACCTCTTTTGGGCTGTATCTACACTGCAGAAATAATCCAATTTAACACCACTTTAAGTGCCATAGCTAAGTGCTATAGAATTCTGGGAATTATAGTTTGTTGTGGCACCAGAGCTCTCTTACAGCGAAGAGAATTCCCAGAATTCTGTAGCATTAGTCCATGGCAGTTAAAGTGGTGTCAAACTGAGTTATTTCTGCAATGTGGATGCAGCCTTGGAAAGGAATTTTAGAACCTGGATTCAGCCACTGAGAAAGGCCCTCTCCTGTGTTCCCAACAGATGTGCCTCTATGGGCAGTGTGTCTAAACTGAAGACTTTTTTCCACATCTATAGTTGTTCTCTAATAAGGTATCAAAATTCCAGGACATGTTTCCCCTCCCCAAAGTAATATTACACTCGTCCCTTCACATTTGTGGCTTCAACTTTTGCAAATTTGATTATTCACGGATTTTATTAATGTGTTCTCTCTAGGAATATCTAGGTCCTCCAGTGCAACTCTATGGTCAACTTTCACCAAAAGTCACACTGAAGAACCTAGAGATTCCTAGAGAGAACACTCCACTAGGCATCTGTACGGATGAGTGTACTAATGGACAAATTACAAAGACTCCAGAGCTGGTGGTCTTGCCTTTCTTTCAGGGAGATAATGCACAGGTGCACTGTTTTGTTGTTTATTAGTAGCTGCCAAGTTGGCTACTGAAATATTTAAAAGTGGTGCCTCTGTTGGTCTAGTATAATAATTAGCTTTGATTGAAAGATTAATACATTGCAAATAGATAAAGAAAAGGAGAAAAACATACTTTCAAAATTAGTTTTTTGTGGGTTTTTCAGGCTATGTGGCCACGTTCTGGAACAATTTATTCCTGATGTTTTGCCTGCATCTGTGGCTGGCATCTTCAGAGAATGGTGGCATGGAGGTGTGTGGGGTATATATACTTTGTGGGACCCTTGGTTGAGAGGAAGTGATTTACATGTTAATCTGTGTATTGGTCTGTTGGTGAATGGCAAGATCTCGGGGTGGGAGGATATACAAAGAGGATTTGTGTCTATTTAATTAGTGATCCGTTGTCTTCTGGGAATGTCAAAATTATTTGGCATTATTTTTATTGAATATATTTGCAGGGAGAGTGGTAATGTTGCACTTCCAAAGGTATTCAGATCTATCTGGTTAAATGTGAGAAAACACTTTTGAATTTTTAAATGTGTATACTGTATTATAATAGGCTATTTTAATATTAAATCTCATTTTATGTACTGCTGTATCAGTGTTGTTGTGTATTGTGGATGATGTTATAATGTAACTTTAATAAAAGCCAATTCTGGAACTGTAGCACACAGCGCATATAGTTATTATTGTTTGGCTTCATTGCAGAAGTTGTAAAAGTATGGAGACTTGGGAAACTAGGGCCTGTTACAGACAGCCAAAATAAAGCTGCTTCGAGTCACAGTGGAGGTATGGTGGTTCAATGATGCATGCGTCCTAAGAGTCCAGGAGCCACACCAAAGCCACGCTCCAGTCCTTAGGGCTCAAGTGTGGCTTTGGTGTGACTTCTGGACTCTTAGGACGCATGCATCATTGAATCACCATACCTCCACTGTGACTCGAAGCAGCTTTATTTTGGCTGTCTGTAACAGGCCTAGGTGAATCACTCTGAAGGAGTGTTTGGGGTGTGGGTGCATTTAGCAATCTTAGCTAATTGAAGCTGGATGGAATTCCAAAATAACAAAAGAAAGAGAAGAAGGGCATGCCAGGATGAGCTTGATTGCTCTCCCCCACCCCATTTGCAAGCTTTTCCAATTATAGTTTGAAGTGAGCAAACACTTTTAATTTAGCTGCTGCCTATTGCTAGCCTGAACTGTGAGGGGTTGAATACATCCATCCTTGCCTTTAGAAGAAGAAAAAAAAGAAGAAAGTGAAACGGAATTATGTGGCATGGGCAGCTGGATATCCTTTCACCTTTTCTTTGATAGGACTCCTGATTCAGTCTAATCATTTGCAATTTTAGAACAATAAAGTCAGCACTTGCTTCATGTATCCATCGGACCAGTTCATGCTGTTTCACTTACCCATGTCTGAAAAATCATGTTCTCTCTAGGCATTTTCTAGGTCTTTAAGCATGATTCTATGGTATTCTATGGTATCTATGGTATTCTATGTTGGAGGACCTAGAAATGCCTAGAAAGGTGTTCTCTATAGGAATCTCCTCCAGCATGATTCTATGGTCAACTTCTTCCAGGAGTAATTCATTTCAACAAGATTTGCTATTATCTGTAGTATCATGTTTCCATGGTAGTCCAAGAATGTATCCCCTGTGAATACTGGGATTGTAGTGTATTAGGAATCAAAAAGTTGTATTGCAGCTTTGCTGTCCGCTTGCTGTATTTTCTAATCTAATCCAATGTTATGCTTATTAGGGATAGATGAAAGTTTTGTTTCAGTTTATTTTTGCAACATTGCAAAATTTGAATGTAGGAGAAAGCAAGACTGAGATATTGGCTTATCTCCCAAGAATGGCCAAAGATTTTACCTCAGTTCATTTTTTATCATGGTTTACCATACCTCACAAAACATGAAAGCTGGAGACAGTAGAGCTGTCAGAATTTTTCCATCCCTAATGCTTATTCAGCAATTCTACTGAGTTCATTGGTGATTACTGTACTCACCCGTAAATGTGCATAGTACTGTGGTTCATAGTACAAAATACATGACCACTCCAAAGAGTGCCCCACCGAGTTCAATATGGCGCATGCCCAACAAAGTGAGTAGATATAAAATGTGGATATAAATCTGCAGCCTCAGAAAGGTATGAAGGCGAGAAATTGAAATTTGTGTTCAGGTGAAGTTGGCAGTCAAGAAGTGTCATAACTAAAACTGGATTTAGATGGAAGAGTCTTTCAAAGAGGCAACTGTTAGCTTATTTTCTGTAAAGTGGGAAACTTGGGCACCTGAAATGGTAATACAAGGCTTGTGCCTTACAGATGTAGAGGGAAAAAATGCTTTTTTATGGTTCCTGTTAATCTCTGGCTTAACAATTTCTTTTAAAGAAGGAAGTTTTGTAATGAATTGACCCATTCACTGTTCTTATCTTTGGCAATGCTAAATCTGTGGAACTCCATGATTTTTGTGGATCTGATGGATGTCTTAAATAATAAAGGCAGAGCAGAGACATATTTGATTTCTTCACGGAGTGCATGCTAAATCTTGAATTTGTATTTCTTTATTTTTGGGTCCCTGAGAGAATTTTGGCAGTACTCAGTGGAAAATTAAACTTGTACTAGAGAGAGGGAATGGAAAGACTTTACATAAACATATGAATCTTTCTTGGATTGAATTTTTTTGTTGCAACACATGGTGGAAGAAAAGATTTTGAAGGAGAGAGAGGTCAGTGTGGGGAAATACTGAGTTGCCTCAGTTTTTGCTGCCTCAGGAATCACTATATGGCATTGCAGGATTGCTGTTTTGTGGTGGTTACTATTTTATTTTAAATTTTCCTAATTTTGTTTTCATTTTCCTCATCCTGTCTTAAATGGCCAAAGTGAGTGTACAGTGTTTTGTCTTGTCTGAGGTGCATGTGGGTTGCACTACTTAGCCACTTGAACCCTTTCCCCTTTATTTCTTGACTTCACTTTTTTCTCTTTCTCATCCCTTTTCTCCTTCCTTCCATACATAAATCTTGGCTAAATATCTTGCCTTCTCTGCTTTCTTTGTCCTTGTCTTACCAATATTTTCTTCTGTAACCAGCAACTCCTGTCTATCTTCATCCTCTCCCCATCCTCATTCTATCTGTTCTTCTTTCTCTCATCCATAATTTCTAGCTTATTTCTGCCTCCTCTTCTTGTTGGTCCCCTTCCCTCTCTGGTTCAATGCAGAGCCTAGAAAACTTAATGTTCTGCTAGATAAATATTTTTTTCATTTGTTAGATTTGCATTGTTGTGTGTTTTTTTTTTAAAATGAAGACATGCTTTGAGCAACTGTGGTTAATACTGAATGCATCATGCTTAATGTCATTAAAAGTAACCACTCTTTTGACATCACCAAGGACCAGTTCCTAGATCTCAGGTTTTGACTCTGAAATCGTAGATATGGCCATAGGCGCCCTTCCGTGGCGCCAGGATGTCACATCTGCGCCGCTCCGTTTGGAGGCGGCACGGTTGTAATGTCCTAATGGTGGTGCCCATGTAGAATGGGCGCCGCTGTTTTGTATGTACTGTGTACGTACTAGGGTTGGGGGCGTCTGAAAGAGATGCCTCCGGGCAACCCTAGAACGTACACAGTACGTACTAAAAGGCCCATCTGGAAAGGGCCTAGAGCAGGTTTACCACATTGGTGACGTGGAAGCTTTCAGCTACTCTCTTATGTCTGTATCTATGTGTGTATGTCTTCAATTCTCCTGTTAACTTATTGTGAATTCATGGTTTTCTTAGGCAAGGAATACACAGTGGTAGTTTTCCCAGTTCCTTCCTATGAAATATAGCCTACAGCACTTGGTATTAATGGGCGGTGTCTCATCCAAATACCAGGGCTGACATTAAGTACAGGAGAATAAAATGACAGGGCAGCAAGACATACTATCCAGTGCAGCACCAGGGACAGCTCCAAGTGAGCACCTGGCTCTGAAGTTCAGCTGAGGTATTTACTTCCTCTTGTTCCTCTAGACTCCACTGCATTCCCCAGAATGGGAAACCGTAAAACAATAAATCTTTGGCTTGATGCCTGGTACTCTTTTATCTCTCTGAGAGTTCGTGCTGTACACGGGTGTTGGCACTGGCTTCAGGGTTCATGAAGGCTTTGCAGGAGGGAGTGTTGTCCCAGTGCTGGAGCCAGGCTCTAGGGGCTCTCAGTGTTGGTCCGGGTCCATGGATTGTGGGTGTGCAGTTCTCAGGCACAGGAATTTGTGGCTCAGGCCCAGTATCAAATGGGGGAATTTCTCTCTCTCTCTCTCTCTCTCTCCCCCCCCCCCCCCCCATAGCACTTGGTTAACCTGATGGCTCTATTGTGTCCTCAGCTTCTGAGTCAACGTCCAAGGCACTGTTTTTTAAAAAAATTAATTTATAGCCCGCTTTTCCAAAAAATGATCAAAGCGGGGTACAGCATAAATGTAAGCAATATACAATTGCTTTGACCTTTTGGATAAGGATGATCCACTGAGGTCACTGGATACCTAGAACTGACTGCAAAGTGGTTATACATTAGGACTAAATTGTATAAGCTTTTAAAATGGGAAACAACAACAACAACAAAAAGGAATGTGAACTCTAAATCCACTTGCTAGCCCTAGTTAACATAGAGCTGCTGAATCAATGGGGCTTACATAAATATTGTTTCAATCGGTCTCTTCTAACTGGGGCTAGTGGTTCCCTTTAGATTGTTTCCCTCTTACGTTTCCATTTAACACATGTACACTACCTCTGAGCTATATTCCTTCCAAATGTAGATGGAACACAGACACTTGTTTCATAGTGAGTCAAATCATTCTTCTGTCAACTGAAGCACTCTCCTGGAGATGTTGGGGATTAAAACTGGGATCTTCTGCATGCAAGGCATGTACTATATTATTGAGCCAAAAGAAGCTTTCCTCTCATGTTGAGACAAAATGAAAAAATGACAAGGGGATAGTAAAGGTCAGCAAACACATCTTTTTCTGATAACATATTTCAAGAATTAGGTCAGAAAAAAATACATTTTCACATAAATGAATTCTCCCAGAAGGTGACATATTCTTGGCATTGGAAGTACATTTTCTGTTGTGATATGTTTTATTGTGTGTATACTTACCTTTTTTATTTTCCAATGAAATAGCATATTATTAGTACGTGTGCATCAGTTCTCTGCAGGTGGTTTGTTATCTTATTGGTTTTTTTTTTAAAGGAAAAGTATTGCTTACTTCTGGGATTGGATTAGTTTTCTTACTTACTTCTTCCTATTATAATATTGTGGTATGTGCTGTGTTTATATATGTTTTTAACTTTTGTATTTTTCAACATAATTTTATACTGTTTAAATGAAATTATTTAAATTCTCTTTAAAATGGTATTGGTAAGTTTTTAACCAGTTTTATCTGTGAGGCATCTTGGGTCCAGTAGAAAGGCAGCATATGAATAAATGATGATGATGATGGTTTAAAATTTATTGAATGTTACTTGTTTCACTATGGTGCTGTCAGAAAAAAGAAGAGAATCCTGTGGCACCATAGTGATTAGCAATTTTAATACAATGCAGACTCTGTGGATCAATGGGCCATAGTTGTCCAAAAACAGGACCATATTTTAATAACTTTTCTCCTTGCATCCTCCTCCTCTGCATCCTATTAATAACAGGGACAGCTTAATGCAGTTCTCCAAACACAGAATTTTTTAATATACTCATGTATAAGACTAGAAATTATAGTAAAAAAAATTGACTCCAAAAACTAAAGTTGACTTATGTTTGTACTGGTCAATGTTTGTACTGTACTTGAACTCTTATTTAAAAAAAAAAAAAGGAACCATCCTCTGGTGGGGCAAGAGTATAATCTGGCCGGGAATCACTGACACACCTCTAATCTCTCATCTATCCATCCTTTAATGTGAGCACAAACAGCTACACCTGCTGGAATTTTCTAAGTTCTTTGGCATTGTTTTCCTTTGCTTCATCCTTTAGATGCTTTGTTATGTGCCCCTAAGTTTTACCCTTAACGGGTCATAGCAAAATAATTTTGGTCCCCAAACCTACCCTCAACTGATACATGCAGTCGATTTATAGTTGAGTATATATGGTAAATGTTTTTCTTGCAGATGAACATACCTAATCTGAGATAGTGGTTATCTTATTGAAAGCTGTAGCCTGGGTTTGCATTGTGTTTCAGTTGTGCTTTATGCAGTATTAAATCAAACAGTCAACTGAAGATGTCCCTTGAAAATTCAAACAGTGGCTTGATATAAACCATATGTTTCAGAGCCTGAGGTAGCTCCTTTTGAGTTGCTTACAGCAGGAAGCAACAGTGGAAACAGCTGCCAGTGTTATAATCCTGAGGGATCACCTGGTAAATTTAAATATTGGAGGCTCTCCACCCTATTTTAATGTATCCATATCTTTCTTATTCTAATTGAACCTGAAGAAGCAGTGCCTATGACTAAGCCTTGTCTGCCACTTTGGCACTTGAATAGCTTTCAATGAAAACCATGTGTATAATGCAGATATTTTTATTTATTATGTGGACAATATGGGCCTGAACCAAGTTCCACCTATGGAGTGGAAACAGACAGTCTGTTCAACTTAAGTGGAATCATTTTTATTATTGGTGATGGACATCCCAGTGCCAAGCTTACATTTACTTTTAGGTTTTACCCCCCCCCCCCCCGATATAAGGCCCAAGGTAATTACTTATGTAGCAGTTGGAAGTCAATGGGATTAAGAACATATTTATTTGAACAAATGGCATAGAAGAAATTCAGGGATCTGTTCAGATGCAGCACAAACTCATAATTGGGCATTATGTGAACTTCCAAGAACTTTAGATTTGACTAATTTCTCCTCCCCATATCTCAGCACTTTACTTTCTTTTTCCTGCTTCCAACCCTTGTTTGTGACAAACAAAATCATGTGTATAATATAGATATTTTTATTTATTGTATGGACAGTTTTTGATATCTCCTGCCAACAGGCAAAATATAGTTTCCACCAGCTGGTGTTAGACCATGGCCATTTACATGCAAGCACAAAGCTATGGTTTGTCACAAACAAGGATTGGAAATAAAAATCATTATGCACAAAGAGGGAAAAGATGAAACATGGACATGGGTGCCTGAGCCCTGTAGGCCCCATTCACATACTGTCAAACCATGGGTTGGTAACATGACTGTGGCTGCAGCCACACTGCAGAATTAATGCAGTTTGACACTTCTCTTAATTGGCTCCATCCTGTGGGATCCTGGGATTTGTACTTTGTTGTGGCACCAGAACTCAGACAAGAAAGGCTAAATATCTCACAAAACTACAGATCCCAGAATTCCATAGCATTGAGCCATGACAGTTAAAGCGGTATCAAACTGCATTAATTCTACAGTACAGATGCAGCTAAAGTGCATTTACAACATTCCATGTGATAGATCATATCTCCTATCATGTTTGTTTGAAGCCACTGATGTGTGGACATCTGGGGTCATGTCCACACTTCTTTCTGCTGCTCAACTTCAGACCTGGATAAGGAAGCCCCATCTCTCCCAGATTCTGGTGGAGGGTCTAGAGAGAAGCCTGAGCCTGATAAGAGTGGGGACATTCTGGTGGTATTGTGGTACTGTCGGGAACCATTTATGCTCACCAAAATAGAGGAATTGCATTAGCAAAAAGAGCACAAAAGATCACAGGTTTATATAAGGTTTGCATATACAGGTTTATGTATATACTTGCACTTTTAAAAACGATCTGTGTAATATAAGCAGAAATGCAATACAATGTAAAGTCGAAGGCTTTCATGGCCGGCATCCATAGTTTTTTGTGAGTTTTTTCAGGCTATGTGGCCATGTTCTAGCAGAGTTTCTGACGTTTCACCAGCATCTGTGGTTTGCATCTTCAGAGAATGCTTTGCCTGGAAAAATTGGGTGCATATATACTGTGTGAGCCTGGGAATGCAGGAGTGATTTGCATGTGTATTGTTCTGTGCTGATGGCTGGCCTCAGCCTGGGAGGCTAATGCAAACGAGGATTAATGTCTGCTAATTGGTGATCATTATCTGCTGGGAAAGCCCCTGACTCTGAATGATTTCCCATTTGCATTTGCTGAGACCTAATTTTGCTATTCCTCAGGACTGGTAGCCAAATTTTGTTCACTTTAAGGGTTTCTTCTTTCCGGTTGAAATTGTCCAAGTGTTTGTGGATTTCAATGGCTTCCCTGTGCATCCTGACATGGTAGTGGTTGGCATGGTCCAGAACTTCGGTGTTTTCAAACAGTATTTTATGCCCAGGATGGTTTGTGGTATGTTCTGCTACTGCTGATTTTTTCTGGCTCACCCAGTCTGCAGTGCCTCTCGTGTTCCTTGGTTCTGGTTTGGACACTGCGTTTGGTGGTCCCTATGCTCTAAAAGGCAGGGAAATTGCAGTAGAAGGATCAAGGAGTCTTACTAGACCACAACTTAAACATGAACCAACAGTCTGACGGGGCAGCCAAAAAAAGCCAATGCAGTTCCAGGCTACATTGACATGAGTGTAGTATTCAGACTGAGGGAAGCCATGGTATCCCACTATTTTGCTTTAGTCATACTTCACCAGGAATACTGTGTCCAGTTACGGGTTCTACTGTTTAAAAAAAGATGCTAACAAGCTGGAACATGGGCAGAGGAGAATGACCAGGATGGTAACAATTCTGGAAACCAAGCCCTATGAGAAATAATATAATAATAAACTGTTTATTTATAGCCCGCTTTTCCTTTGCAGATCAAAGCAGGTTACACAGAAGTACAACAAATGTACAATTTTGCAAACAGTATCCATAAAAAAACCCGAACAATACAATAATACAGATTAAAAACAAGATAAAAAGCTTACAGATTAAAATCACAACAATAGCTAGCATAAAATGCAGGTGCAACAATGCAACGGGGAGAGAGCAGATATTACATTGTCTGGGGGAAAGCCTGTTGGAAGAGGAAGGTTTTTAACCTCTTCCTAAATAAGTCAAGGGAGGTAACCGAGCGGAGTTCAACAGGAAGAGAGTTCCAGAGCTGCGGGGCCGAGCTGGAAAATGCCCTTTGTGCAGTCGCAGAATATTTCGTATCTGGAACCCTCAACAGTTGCTTCCCGGCCGACCTAAGAGTGTGGGGCAGATTATATGGGGAGAGGCGGTCCTCCAAGTACCCTGGGCCCAAGCCATTTAGGACTTTATAGGTGATAACCAACACCTTGTATTGCACCCGGAAGCGAATGGGCAGCCAATGTAGATCTTGTAGAACAGGTGTTATATGGCTGGTCCTGGGGCATCCAGTGACCAGTCTAGCTGCCATGTTCTGCACTAATTGAAGCTTCCGGGTTTGGTACAAGGGTTGCCCCATGTAGAGTGCATTACAGAAATCCAACCAAGAGGTTACCAGAGCATGTATCACCGTTTCAAGGTCCCCCGGCCCAGGTAGGGTCGCAGCTGGCGTATCAGCCGAAGCTGATAACAAGTGCTCCTGACTGTCGCATCCACCTGAGATGTCAGGTGGAGCGACGAGTCCAGGAGCACCCCCAGACTGCGAACGGAGACCTTCAGGGGGAGCGTGACCCCATTCAGGACAGGTGGACAAATTTCCATCCCCGGGCCCAGGGAACCTATCACGAGTACTTCTGTTTTCTCTGGATTCAAACTGAGTCTGTTTTCCCTCATCCAGCCAATTACTGACTCCAGACAGGCATCTAGAGGAGAGATGCCATCCCTGGTCACTGCATCAGTCAGAGACACAGAGAAACATATTTGGGTGTGTTTAGCTTGGAGAAGAGAAGACCAGGAGGTGGCATGATAGCCATCTTTAACTATCTGAAGGAATGTCATATAAAAGTTTGAGTAATATTTTTTTCTACTTCTCCAGATACTAATACACAAATCAATGGATTTAAATTACAAGAAAAATTATTAGGAACATTAGAAAGAACTTCTTGATTTAGAACACCGGTAGTGGAATAGACTTTCCTGGAGGGTAGTGGACATTCCTTCTTTGGAAGTCTTTAAACAGAGGTCAAACAGCCATTTTTGGGGAGTGCTGTAGTTGTGTACAGTATTTCAGCATGGCAGGGGGTTGAACTAGATGACCCTTGAGGTCCCTTCCAAGTGTGATTCTGAAGTTTATGAAGTAGTTCTTCTCTTGAAAGGGCCACCTGTTTGTTTTTTAGTGCTCCAGGGCCCTGATCATCTTAATCTGATCTTCTCTGTCATCCAAATGCTCTTGGTGGCAATCTCAAGAACTCTAACTTTTTTCTTAAATTTTGTTTTAATTGTCAACCCATACTTGGATTAAGTGGTCCCTCACACAGAGGATTGTAAAATAGGACACTGTAGTAATTATTACTGTTCAGGGCCTCTTTGTTCAGGTGAAAGCAAGTGGGAAGGACAACTCTAAAATACAGAGTTTGGGATATACTTGCCATATAAGACTAACCCTCTTCCAACACACACCAAATAATTTTTTTAAAAAAAAAAATCAGATTTGATTCCAATATGGTAATTTTAATTCAGATGCTTATGACATGCAGGTACCTAACAGGAAAACTTGTTGTATACAAAGCCTGCTTGATTGGTCAGCGCTCCCTGCCTGCCCAGCCCTCCCTGTCTCTAAGACTATCAGAGCGGTAGTGCAAACATGGCTCTTTTTTCCATACCCCGGCCTGCAGCTTGCTCTGCCCTTCACTTACACCTTCCTGTTGAGGTGCCCCCTCACCTCATCATTGGAACCATGTTAAGTCACTTCTTTCCATGAATCCTGGTGAGTGGATTTTCTTCTACCATACTTGTACAGCACCACCCTTTGCTGCTTTCATACGGTCGCCGCATACAGCAAGTATATGGCTGCAGCTGTTGTTGAGCTCCCCCCACCATATGAAGCGACCGCAGATTCTCCAGCCCGGCTCAGAAGTTTCAACACGTGCCCTATAAGACAACACCTGGCGTATAAGACAACCCCTGACTTTTGAGAAGATTTTCCTGGGTTAAAAAGTAGTCTTATACACCAAAAAAAATACAGTATTTAAATCTGGTGTTGAAATTTTCTGTGATTTTTATTTGCCAATTTTCTTTTCATGCTGAAAATTCCTTCTTGAAGCTGTTTTTAAGAAGAAGCAGCAAGAGCAAGAGAATCTCAAACGTGGGATTCAAAGTCATGGTTAAGGAAAGTAACATTTTGCTTTAGTATTTGTCACTCCCTATATTTTCTGTTGGCCCTAATGTTAGATACTATGTGGGGAAATGATATTTTCATGAATAGGTTGACTAAGCAGTGCTTCTACATATAAATTAATGACTGGAAAATTTAACTATAAAGAAATCTGCACTGAATTTAGAAAAGTCTGGCACTATGCACAGAAAGGTGCATAAGATTTACAGTTTTGGCTGTGTGTGTAGAAAGTGAATTGGAAACATTCTTTGTTAACGTGATTTCCCTTATTGTATTTAGAGAAGGGTGACCCACTTCTGAAATGCTTGCAGGGAACAAAGTCATGAACTTACATATACCATATAATTAACATTCAAATTAAACATTAAAGAGGAATGTATATTCCCCAAGATTGACCTGCTTAACCCATTTCCCCAACCAGAATGGGATTTTCTCAGACAAATATGCCTCAGCAATCAGGCATGCAAATTAAGCCTGTATTTATCTTCAAATGATCAGTCACAATGCACTTTAAATTCAAGATATGTTGGTGAAGAAAATCATGTGCTGTGACAAACAGATTTTTTCACCACTTGAGGGAACATGTCTCTAAAACCCACGCTAACAGTATCTTTCAGTTGACCCACAGAAACAGCTGAATCATAAAAGGTAGGGACTGGTATAAGTGGCATGAGAGATTGTGTCATATAGTCAGTATTAGCCACTTCTGCTCCTCCAGATGTTGTTGGACTAATAATTCCCATCTAGCCCAGCCAATAACATAGGATTATGGGAGCTGCAGTCCAGTAACATATAGTGGACCATAAGTTGACAGTTCCTGTCCAGAGGAAAGTTGGATGCATTTCCCACCCACTGGCCCAGTTCTTCATTGTTTTAGCACCTATATTTCCAAACATATGTGAACATTTGACAAGCAGAACATTGTAGCCTACTTTAATAATGGGTTCCATTTTATGAATCATTGAGACCATGATCATGGTAATCTAGATTCTACCATATTTTGAAAATCTAGATACATCTGCTGTTAGATGTTCGTGTGAATTTGATGCATGCATTGGAGATAATGATCATATAGTCTGAGATAGAATGTTATCATCTTTATGATATTTGTGAACTAATTTAGCAGGCTGTTTTTGTGTTATGAGAATCAAAGAGCCTTTATTTTAGTAGAGGCCCAAGACTGCAATTTAGGTCAAAACCTGAACGGATAGGCATTCCATGCAATGACAGAAGCAGAAAAGAAAAGAGAGTGTTGTAAGTGCATTGTTTTGAGAATTAATCCAATCAGAATATCACTACAATTTTCCAGGATTTTTAAAATTCCGAATTCTGTCATATCTTTAGGGAGTTTTGCAAGGAAAAAAAAATCAGTGTCTTACTAACACCTGTATAACAAAATGTCATTTTACTTGGTCAGTTTTAAGGTATGATTCAATAATTTTGAGGGCTACATCTGGAAATTACTGGCTATATTTGCATGCAATGAGTCTAAGCAAATTTTAGGCTCAGAGTTTTCCTCTCCTCCTCTGACTGCAAAGAAATCACTTTCCCTTCTGTTTTTGAGTAACTACAATTTTGTGTTAGATCCAAACCTGGAAATACTGCAGTTAATCTTAACTATCATTTAGTGAAACCCATCAGTTTGAAACTTTGGTTTATGAAGTTGGCTTGCATCAATAAACTATAGTTAAGATTAACCACAGTTTAGTGTTGACGCATAACACTAATACGGGTTAAGTGAAACTGAAATTGAAACCTTCCAGTCTTACCAATGCATCAGAGCAGGAGAGGAGAAGCAGGGATACTACATCCAGCAGTAGTTATCCAATTAAATGAATGGACTGATTAAGAGCTGCAGTTGCATTCTCCTCTATTTTGCCTCTCCTGCAGAAACCAGTACTCTAGGTAAGAGAGAAAGGCCTGATACAGACCGGCACTTCGTGCTGGTCTGTGAGCAGAGTTAGGGTGCAGCGTCCACACGGTGGATGCCCTAACCCCGCCCCAGGGTGGCATTTGGCGCATGCTGGGCTACATGGCGCACACCATCATGACACCCTTTTGGTGCTGCTTCCACATAATGTAGCACCAAAGGCGCATCATAAAGCCATGCCGCCATGGCTATGATGCCCCTTGGAGGGCACAAAAATGAGCCACTTTTGCGGCTCCTTTTTGTGCTCTCTGGAGGATGGATCAGGGCCGCGCCATGAGATTCCGCAGCCCTGACCCGGCCAGTAAAAGGGCAGCTGCAGAACACCCCTTTGGGGTGGCCTGTATAGCCCAAAAGTTGGCAAAATGTATATTCATACAAGCAGTCACTTTCCCAGTACTCTTAAAAACTTTGTCATCCTATCTTCCACTCTGGGTGAAGATCATACAACTGTAGTCTGTGAGATTCCAAAAGTAACATCAACTGAATTTTTTTACAGAGTTGTTGTGGAGATAAAATAAAAAGACAGAACTCCTTGGCAGCAAAGCAGAATATAAATGAACCATTGAAACAACTCCCTCATACTAATGATGGTGCTATTTTTTATATTTATTTAGTGGTTGAAGTACAGTACTAAATGTAAGAACTGAATACTGAGAAATGAATGGGATTCTTAATAAATGTTGTCTGCTCATAATACGTTTATTATTTTTAGTGGGAAATGCCTACACTGCTGTTGCATATGAAAGGTTATTCAAAGAATCTCCTGCTCTGATTTCTGAAACTGTTAAAGCTTGCAAAACAAACATTTAAACGGGATGGGAATGACTGTAACCACTTCTCAAGCTTTATAATGAACAATTGCATATAAATTACACATAAAATCAGGCATGACTGCTGGCCACATGTATGCTACTGAAAATTCTTGGTCATAGCTGCAATGGTTTTGGCATACTTTTCCATACTTTTCCATTGTCTGATGAAAAATTCCTCTCATTTAAATTTCTCCTAAATGACAAATTGCCATACTGGGTATATCTACATGGGTCATATGAACCGGTTTTTTTCCACACTTGGTTCAAGTTCAGAGTGTCTTCATGACATGAGGCCAGGGCTTGATTCCTAGCTAGGAACTGAGTAGTGAGTAGTAACCATGGGCATGTTACATGCTCTCATCCTTGGGGAAGGCGATGGCAAACCTCCTCTGAACAAAACTTGCTAAGAAAACCCCACAATGTCATAGGGTTGCCATAAATTGGAAATGGCTTGAAGGTACACGACACACACATAAGATCAGATGAGGAAATGCTAGTGATTATTGGTCAGTCTGTTGCCCTTCTCTCTTATGAGTTTAGGTTACTTTCTGCAGTGCTTGAATTTCCAGCAGGGCCATGGTCTCAGTTTAAATAGACTCCCTTTGTTTCTGCTGTTTGCTAGAATTTAAAGAAAGAAGAAAGTTGATTGTGGTTCTCTATGTTGTCTGATCTAGTACATCCTTAATCTTTCTCTGACCTAAAGGCCTCCATTTACACCTTTTTTGTTCTCTTAAAGGGCATCTACCTTGTAATTTTTCCCTAATCCTTTATTTGCACCATTTCCCAGCTGCCCTTGTTTTATCTATATTCCCAGTCTACAAATGCGCCATAGCCTCCAGTAGCAATCCTTCTGAATGAATAACAGGCTCACATAAAAGCCTTATGCTTACAAATTAATGCAAACTTTTATATACTGCACTCTGCTAGTAAATGTCAGTGTGCTCTTTCAAATGTACCATATTTTATAAACGGCATATTTCAACCCCTTTGAAAATGTGAGATGGCAAGCCAGAATTAGGCCTATATGCAAAACAGATGTATGACACAAGTTGCTTCTTGAGAAATACAGAAAGCCAAGAGGAACATAATAAACACCATGAGGTATAACTTAAGTATGTTGTGGCTAATTATATTCTTATTTTCTGATTCACCATTTCACTGTTAAATAGAGATATTCTGAATGTGTGCAGTGGTTTGATCATTGGATTAGGACTTCAGGAGACCAAGTTTCAAATCTCTGCTGATCTTTGGAAATTTACTTGGTGACCTTGGACAAGTTATTCTCAGTGTTGGAGGAAAACAATGGCATTACTTCTATGAATAAACGTTGCCAAGAAAAGCCTTTGGTAAAATGGTCATAAGTCAGAGTTGACTTGAAAGCTCATAACAACAACATCACCACCAAGGAAACAGGATAGGCTGCATCAATACAAGTATAGTGTCTAGATCAAGAGAAGTAATAGTACCACTGTATTCTGCTTTGATCAGGCCTCACCTGGAATACTGTGTCCAGTTCTGGGCACCACAATTCAAAAAGGACATTGAGAAACTGGAACATGTCCAAAGGAGGGTGACTAAAATGGTGAAGGGTCTGGAAACCATGTCCTATGAGGAACGACTTAGGGAGCTGGGGATGTTTAGCCTGGAAAAAAGAAGGTTAAGAGGTGATATGATAGCCCTGTTTAAATATTTGAAGGAATGTCATATTGAGGAGGGAGCAGGCTTGTTTCCTGTAGCTCCAGAGAACAGGACCCAGAACAATGGATGCAAGCTGCAGGAAAAGAGATTCCACCTCAACATTAGGAGGAACTTTCTGACAGTAAGGGCTGTTTGACAGTGGAACACACTCCCTCTGAGTGTAGTGGAGTCTCCTTCCTTGGAGGTCTTTAAGCAGAGGCTGGATGGCCATCTGTCAGGGATGCTTTGATTTGGATTTCCTGCATGGCAGGGAGTTGGACTGGATGGCCCTTGTGGTCTCTTCCAACTCTGCGATTCTATGATTCTAGGATAAAGAGTTGCATAAAATTTGTCTGTGTGTGCATGCGTGCAAATACAGAAAAAGTCTTATAATTCTGATGGAATTACAGTCAGTCTTCTGTGTCCATGGATTCTTTATTTATTGATTCAATCATCCACACCTTGGAAATATTCAAAAAATATATAAATTCCAAAAAGTAAACTTTGATGCTTGGCTTTTTATATAAGCAACACCATTTTACCATGCTTTTGTATGTAATAGGATGAGCATCCAAAGATTTTAGTATCCGCAGGGATCCTGGAACCAAACCCCAGTGGATAATAGTGGACTGTACACTAAATTCCACCACAGTGAGGAAGACTGTGACTAGCTAACATTTAAACCTGTTCAGTTTCCTCTGCAGGTGCTAACGGTTGATGGACAGCTTAAGGCTTCTTTATTCTGTGGGGTCAGATCTTTAAAATGGACTTGTGCTGGACAATGCCCTCCAACAGCCCTTCTACCAGCTTGTCCTTTTTAATGTAGGCCACATGACTACTCTAATAGATATTGAGGAGATGCTGACACAGAGATTAGAAAACATGGCCCTTGGGACAAAGTAATTTCCTGAGTAATGTCATTTTCATGCACCTTTCATGGTCATGTTAGAAAAGATGTGGAAAATGTGACAATTTATTAGCAGACCACTTTAGAGGGGGTTGAAGTATGGGGCCGCCACCACCATCCCCACTCACTCTTCCTGGGTGGCTCTTTGTAGGTGCAGATGAGAGCTCTTGAGTATTGTTGAGGCCTGGCCAGAATTTGAAAGAACATGGAAATACCATTGTAGGCAAATCTAGAAAATTATGAGAGCAGCTTGAGATATTCAGTAAATTTATCATATTCATTCAGATGTTTACATGTAGTGACAACAGTGTAGGATTGCACATGTATCAAATGTGTTCTCCCAAGTCTCTGCATCTGAACGATATGCATGATAAGATGCTGAAATTAGTTGCATCTTGGCCAGGTACATATAAACATAAGGTGTGTATTATCTTGCTTTTTGCTGCCCAGTATGCAAAATAGCCTGAAGTACTGGGTGCACAAATGTGGCCTACAGCTGAAAGAGCAACAAAGATTTTGTGTGAATGCTTTACTAGGTGAATGAAGTGTAATTTTTCTGGATGACAATCTGTTTTTAAATGCTGTGAGTTTTCCTCAGACAGTAAGCACTTGCCCTTGTGAAACCAATACAAGAAGCTGCATGTGGTTTTGTGTTGCTGTCCAAAAAACAGATATTTTTTGCTGGATCAGAATAACCAGACGGAATAGAGAACATGTTAAAGGAATGATAAAGAATGCTACTCTTGGCCTAGGAAGGAGAAGTTACAGTTAGCTTCTGGGGTGATATTGGACAGCTGGAATGCTGCATCTCTTCTTCAAGTTGCCACATCACAGTGTGTAATGATATGTTGACAAGACAATTAAACAAGTTTACAAATAGGAAAAAGCAAAGAAAGAGTTCAGTAGGATTTTAAAGGTATGGAGGGAAATTAGATATAGAAAGCACTGATTTACTGGTATTTACCGTATAATAACATCTTAATACTTCCTCTCAGATCTGATTATGGACCCCAAAGGTATTTTGGAAACACTAGTTCACTAGTTTTACTGAGCATTTCCAAAATACCCTTTCTAGGATTCTTTAGGATAGTGGTTCTTAACTTGAGACTAATTAGGCTGAGGAGTAATTATAACTTTTTGTGTGCTGAAAGGTGTTAGTAGTCAGTTATTCATTGTCAGTGACCTCATAGTCACCATCTAGGGGAAGATTTGAAAGTCAAACTGGTATGAAACCATATTGCTCTTATTTTTAAGGTTTGCCTTTTTCCTAATACGGACAACATTGTGTGTCTTTGTGGATTAATCAGCTTCCATGTTGCACTCTGGATGCTATGTAGTTGTATCACCATTAATATATGTTTTGTTAAGTAAAAGCTATGTTACTGGATGGCTTCTTTGTCAATGGGATGGCATATCCAATCTGGCTATTCAAGGTGGTAACTCTTAACATTGGATTCACTGACATAGAAGCCCCCGGCTGCCATTGAGAAAAGATGTTTTAGAATGCATTCCATTTCCTTCCTGCTCTGACAGTGATTCCTCCCTGCCCTATTTCTGCTTAGTTGCCTTACTGGGGCATATTTCAGCTTGTACGGAGTAGCTCTTTTATCAGAAACCTAGTCATTTTTGCAATTACAGTCACTTGGGAGTGGTTAGGTTAGCATTCAGAATGCTAACTCTGCATTTTGTCTATATGCTGCAGGATACCAAATACATTATTATTAGTAGTATTAGTATTTATACCCACTCTTCAACCACAAAGGATCTCAGAGCAGCTTACAAAATGGTTAATTATACAGTTTCCTGCCCTCAGGCTTACAATATAAAAAGACATGACACAAAAGGAGAAGGGAATGGTAATGGGGAAGGGGATCAGGTCCAGCAGTTCTTCTCTCCCTCTGAGGCCTGGACCAAGCCAGATGTACTGAAGGGAGGGCTCTCCTTCTTTCTTTAGGCCAGACCTGCTGGAGTCCACAGGCCTTTCTCTCCCTCTGAGGTCTGATGACATAGATGGCATTCTGTGTCTATATATACCACCACTTATTGGGTTGCTTGAATAATATTTTTGCAGTGAACAAACTGTTGGCCTCAAAAACTTCAGTCAATTCATCTCCTGCTTCATTTTTTGATCCTCAAGCAATTTTTCCTAGAATCTTTGATGCTGCTGTGTTTCTTACATGTGCTTTCCAATTGCCAACTGTTAGCAAGAGGTCCTGTTTTGGTGTGATCAATTTCTCCTGGACTTCAGAGCAGAATCTTTCAATTTCTTCTTCTTTTGATAATTGGAGCATAAACTTCGACTAGTTGTTGGAGTATAAACTTTGATTAAGGTTATAGTGATAGGCTTTTCCTGAAGTCTTATAGATATTATTCAGAGAGACTTTGCATGATATCCTTTAACTGCTTAATGTTAATGCCACCCCATTTCTTCCTAGATTTTCATATCCTGAGTAAAAAAAGTGTAATTACGAGACTAAAATTTCACATTCCTGTCTGCTTTACATTGCTCACCCCAAGTGTTGCAATGTTTATACATGTCTTGTTTTACTATATCTAGCTTCCCCTGATTCATGCTTCACATTCCTTTGACCTCTGAGCATATCAACAGCTGAATGTCCTTTCAGATTGACTCCAGTTACACGATTACTCAGAGCGCTACTGAAATTTTCCTGTGCTGTATCTCCATTTGCTTGTTGACCCTCCTTCAGACCTAGGAGTTTCATCTTCTTGCACTATCTCTTGTTTCATTTTGAATAATCTCATCATAGATTTTTTAAGGTAAAAGGCTGCCTTTGTTGGTCTCTTCACTCTGCCTTGTGGTGGCCTCTTTTTTAGAAGTTACATCCTAGTCATAGGAGCCACAAAAATCTTTCCAATATCATTTGTTCATTATTTTTCATTGCATGCCTCTCAGTATGGAAGTGGTCAGAGGGTGTAAAATAATACATAGAGAGAAGGGGGGGGGAGGATAGGAAGACATGCAATATTAAGGCGATAGCTACTGTTCTAGCATCCCTTACATTAAAATGAATATTCCAGCCACATGTATTTCCAGGTGAACATCCTTGAATCCAATACTGTATGACTTTTCAGTGGGGCATCAGATTTGTACCCTGTAGTCCAGCCCTAACAGTGCCATACTCTGTGCAGTTAATACTACTCTGATGAGGAATAGCTGTTCAGACTTCAAGAGATTTCTCCTTGAAAAAGTGTCTCCAGTGTGAGTTAGGACAGATAAGCAGTTCCTTACTGAAAGCCTCATTTGTTTTAAACAAAATACTTTCCATATGGCTTTCTGGCTGATTTGGTTCATTTCACTTCCTTTGTCCCATGAAAACCCTTTATACTAATTCCAGTTGGAAAGAAGGGATGCTTATTGGTGAAGGCAAAACCAGTCAAATGGAGACTCCATTCCTGCCAAACCCAGCCAGTAAAGGTTCAGTTGAATTTTGTGGTCAGGAGGAGTGTATTAAGCCTTCATATACAACAGCAGTTCATTTCCAGCAACAACTTACATCTTCTGTGCAGAGAAGAGGAAGAAGAAGATGGTGGAAGCCTTGGGACTGTCCATCTTAAAAATTAGACAAATTAAAAACCCTAGAGCAGTGGTCCCCAAACTGTGCCCTTTAAGAGATTTTGGACGTCAGCTCCAGAATCCCAGACTACAGACTATTGGCTAACATGGCTGAGGCTTCTGGGAGCTGAAGTACAAAATCTCTTAAAGAGCACAGTTTGGGGACCACTGCCCTGGAGCAATGTCTGTTTCATAATGGATTACTGGCAAGGCTTTGAGACTGAGCCACACAGTATTGCTATCAAGAGCACATCATTTTTAAAGGAATCATATCTCCTGCTTCATCCAGTGTGGCTTGCCTTACAAGCTATGGCCTCTTGAAACTGGGGTTAACTGTCTGGTAAGGTTAGGTCTATAACTGTGCTGTGGGTTGTTGGCAGCATGCAAAACAAGTGTGGTAATCTGTCTGTTCAAATATAGTTCATACTTGGAAAATAAGAGTTTCTGAAATGTTCTCAATTTATGAAAGGATAAAGAGTAGCAAAATGTTTATTAATTTGCCAGAAATTTAATACATTTTCCACTTTAAAAGGTTTTTAAGATGTAACAAATGCTTTGTACATGAACTGAAAATTAACAGGGACTGGATTGGGCAGAATACTTTTGGATACTAATTATTTCCTTTGTATATGTCAAAATTCAAATTTTGTCAGTTGGTCTACCAAAAAGGATGGAATCAGGCATATGGTGTCATACCAGAGAGCACTGGTGAATTGCCCCATATCCCCCTTCTTTTGGCCTGAGAGTTAGTATCATGCTGCAATATCCCCTGCTTCTTCAGCTGCTCTTTGTACAGTGTAGTAAATACTACCTCAAATTTAGTAAAACGGTTAGCCCGCTATTTTCACGGGGATCCATTCCACCCACTTTCCCCCCTGCAAAACGGAAGTTTGTGCATATTAAAGGACCCACTTTCCCCCCCTGCAAAACAGAGGTTTGAGCATATTAAAGCCCCATTCATAGGCTTGAATGGGGCGTGCCCCCATGTGCGCAGCTTGGGCACATGGGCCATTGAAAATTGTGGAGGTCACCCCTCCACGGACATTCAAGTTCGTGGATCTCAGATCTGCAAGTTAGGAATGGCGACTGTATTTCAGATTCAGATAAAGAACAGTGTTATTCATTTATTTTAAAATGTATGTATATCAGTTTTATTTTATTTTTTGTACATGGAAATAGAAAACAGTAAAACCATGTGCAGTGAAAACTACATAACAATTTAGAACAAATAAAGTAGCAGTGATAACAGACATAAGCTCCTTAAGAGCACAATGAAGTCTTCATTACAGGAGCAGGGGACGGAGATGGCTCCCATATCAGCTGGGAGGTGAATCCAACCTTGATTTTCTTCTAAACTTTCAAGGTGTTGAATCTATGCTGTGGATTGTTGTGTTGATTTTGTGTGCCCTCAAGTCATTTCTAACTTATGGTGACCCTAAGGTGAACCTATCTGGGCTTTCTGGGCTTTCACCCAAGATTATTCAGTGGGTTTCCATGAACAAGCAGGGAATCAAACCCTGATTTCCAGAGTTGTAGTCCAATGCTCAAACCACTACACCTTGCTCACTATCCATGGTATGGTAGAGCTTCTCAATTCTCAATTTAATGTTCAATTTAAAATCTGGAGCTAATTCACCACTCCACTGACATTGGCGCTCCCTACCTGCCCTGTAATGAAAAAAAATGTTGAGAGCTAACATACCAGATGGTTTTTAAAAATGCCCCAAAATTGACCTGGGAAAAGAAATATAACCTTTCTGGCCAAAGAATTTCTAGCTCAAGACAATGCTGTACACTAGGGAAAGAAGATCCAGACCAACAATTACAAACATTTCTTAAAAACTAGAGGAACTGAAGGCAATAAGGCAAGAAACAGAGAAAAGATTAAATCATGGTTGATAAAAGGTGGTTGGCCTAAAATCAAGTCTCAGGAGCTATGGGAAATTAAGGACTTCTGGATGGTCAAAGAAGACTTGATAATAGAAAAGGGACTTCTGCTCCAAGAAGAATAAGCTGTTATTCCATAAACCTCAGACACCAGGCCTAATAAAAAAGATTCATGCAGTGACACTTTGGCATGATAGAGTGCAAAAGAGGATCATGCGACATACTTTATTGGCCAGGAAAGAGTGTCCCAATCCAGGCTATGGTAACCAGATGCTCCACATGTTTGAAATAGCAAAAAGGAAATGCCAAAGAGTCAATGGCACTTCAAGACATCTGTGATAGGTGAACTGGAATAGTTTAGGAACAAAACTTCTATTTGCTTAATGTACAATATTACAGTGGAAAGCATGGAGTTACCAATATAAAGGTAGACTATGGTAGTCAGTTCTGAGCTGATTCTAAGACATAAGATATGTGATGATATGTTCACTTCTAGCAGTTGTTCTCATGGTATACTGCTTCTGTTTGCCAGAGATACATAGGCAATGCATAAGAGTCCTGGCTTGGTCAGATGAGACTTTCTGCACTGGATGGAAGGAGTCAGTATGCAGCAGTTTTGTTAATCTATGCCAGTTGGACTAGAGGTTCAAATCTTTCCTTATTTTATTCTTGCATTAAAGAATAAATAAAAATAAATCCAAAAGAGTTATCCCTTTGTCTAGTTTTCATGAAAAATTTATTTCCACAAAAAAATTGTGTTTTTTTTAAACAAGTCAGAGCCAGAAATCCTTGCTGAACTACTGCAAACTACTCATCGATCTCTGCT
Source organism: Sceloporus undulatus (assembly GCF_019175285.1). NCBI lineage: Eukaryota > Metazoa > Chordata > Lepidosauria > Squamata > Phrynosomatidae > Sceloporus > Sceloporus undulatus. The sequence continues at coordinate 80,086,953 of NC_056522.1, read as the reverse complement.
TTCCCCAGAAAATAAAATTGTTCTTTTCAGTATTAGAAGTTGTCTATCACATTGCCTGTTGTTCAGTTTTTACTTTGTGAGTAAGAGGAAACTTTTCAAGTGCATGATAACTGGTTTTGCATGTGTTTTCACTGTTTCACACTAGTATGGTATACAGTCTAGATTTATAACTCTTTCTGCAAAACATGATTTCAGATTTTTGTTTTTTTAATTCATTCTCTTCTGGATTCACCAGTCTCAGGCCTCTTTCCAAACTAGTTGGCTGATGTACTTAGTAACCAATCCCAGAAACTGCTGAAGCTTCCCTAACATTCATTTCTTGGACATAAACTGCACCCACACCTCAGGGTGCATCTGCCATTCATGTTTAATGGATGGTCATATTTTCTCAAGACTGCCCTGGTAATTTCTAAATTTACCTCATTTGCTAACTTTCCCTGCTTCATGTCTAGTGATCTGCAGTTGATTTGGGATTCAGTGTCTAATTTAAACTGAACTTTTGTTTTGCTCTGCCAACTCCTTCTAGGAATAATAGCCATGCTGGCTCGGAATTCTAAGAACTGTAATCTAAAAAATAACTTTTCCAAGTTCTGTATCCATCATGATGTCTGAGGAATACTTTAAGTGAGAGACTTGCAATTCTTGCTCAGTAGTGTGTAGTGGTGACTTCCATGTTTGTGGGATATTGAAACTGCTCTGCATTTCAGTCTGAACTTTAAAGAAACTATCCAAGTTGCTGATTCTTATTCTCCATCGTAGTCTGGAATGGATTTACTGTCCCACTGACCTGGAAGCCACCAGTTGCCAATCATAATTCAGATACTGAAAGTTTATATGGTCTAGTTTCCAAATGTAATTAAAGAGTACCATTAGTTAATTTTGGAGCATCTGTGTTAGGAAAGCGGTCAATATTTTTATTGTGCTCTCGAAGGGAAGATGTAGACCAGATTGTTGAGTCAGACAGATTCTTGCTTGCAAGAAAATGTTTCTTATGTGCCTTAAACTAGAAGGAAGGGTGAGGGTGAGATGGAAGGTTCTGTCAGCCTTGGAGCCTGCTCATAATCATCAAAGTGTGTTTTTGCCCTGGTGGTTGCACACCCATCCATTTGACAGGGCCTGAAGGGGGGAGAAACTGTATCAAATTTCAAACAATCCCTTCAGTAAATATATTTTTATTGGACTTGGGTAAAATTAGTATACCATAAAAGAAAAAAAGAGAGAAAGATTTTGTAAAAACCTTTTATTTCCCTTGTCTAGAGGAAAGTTCCTAGATTATAAAACTGTAAGAAACAAAACATGGAGCTCAGATTACTTTTAATTTCAGATAACCTCCACAAGAACGCTCGCGTTTCCATTTTACACAATTTTTCATTAATTTAGAGCATGGTAAAAGCTGAAGAAAGCCTCTGGAAGTTTTTCATAGGAGTCAGAAGCTTGCCAGCAATGTATATTGAATTTCAAGGAAACAGCAGGAGAGAAGGTGCCCTCTAAATCTGCTGGGCAATTTGGCATCAAGGAGCTGAGAACAGAGACCCCAGTTCAGACCTAAGGCAGCACCGTATTCGTTTGCAGCTGGCATTCAGAAATATATAGTTGGAAACCCACCATAGGCCAGTGTTCCTGAATACTTTACAGTATCCAAGGCTGAAATACCTAATGATCCTTGCCTATTGTTAGATGGAGACAGGTCTTATTTAGGTAGCCCCCCAAGAAATCCAGTAAGATTCCTTGAGAGGAGGTTTCAAAACTAGAATGATAGGTTTGCTCCAGCAGGAATGGGCCAAAGACTCCTCTAACACAGTGGTGTCACTTGGAGGTGCAGGGGGTGCGGCGCATACCAAGTGACAGCTTAGAAAAGGGGTGACACCCTGCTGAGCACCCCCCCCCCCCACACACACACCTCCTTGCCATGCACCATGCTGCACAGCAGGGAGAGAGAGGCCCAGGGCACCCCTTCCTCCTTGCCCAGCATGGGTTTGTTTGTGTGCTGGGCAGGAAGGTAAGGGTATGCCCTTTTGGCCCTGCCCCCAAAGCCCTCCCCCACACCGGGTGACCCCCCAGTGTGGTACTAGTCTAACATATCGGGTTAGGCTGGGTTCAAAGGTCAAGAGGCCAGGGATATTCTGGGATCCAAGTTGAGTTCCAATCTGGGAGAAATCTGAGCAAAATGTCCTTCCGCATCTGATCATTTCCTTTCTAAAAGGAAAAGAAGAAATGGTATTGCTGCCTGGCAAAGGTGGGAAAATGGAGTGCAGGAGATGGGGGGGGCAGATAATGGTGCAACTGGAACAAATAATCCAGAGCCCTTAATGGTTAGGGGTCCCATGATTGTTAGGGGTCCCACTGCAAACGCAAACACAGATACATACATGTTTCTTGTACTGAGTGATGTTGCCAAGTGATAAAAGGTCCTGGGGAGAGAGGAGAGCAGTAGACATCTCTCTCTCTTTCCCTCCCTAAGAGTTGGAATATCTATTACCCATCCTGGCCCATTTCCCAGCTGTGGTTAGAAATGGGTATAGTGGATGTTGTATTGATTTTGCTGCCTCTGTGACTTCAGGCTGGGTGGTGCTACCTGGGATACAGGCAAGAGAGGTATACCCTCTCTTTCAGCCTGAAAGAGGCTGGCTCTGGTCTCAGGGAGGATTCTTCTAGGCGCCACAACATCACCAAGCCTGATCTACCTCAGTGCAAAACCAATACCTCCTCCGCTGGAGGACAGCTCATATATGTACATAAAAGGGGACTATTAACACTGGTGAGGAAATAATTCCTGATTTATACCTCTCTGTACTCTTTGATTCATAAAGCCTTGGCTGTGCTCCACTGTCTATCAAACCTTTGCCTGCAAAATGAACAACTCATGGAGCTTCAGAAATGCCTGTTCCAGCACTCTTTGTAGGTCAACTGCTTGAGGGTCAATCTTCATTTATCTCCTTGTTTTCTTTTACATTTTTTTAAGAGAAGGACGTGCCAAGCAGACCTTTGAGATTTCGCATCAGATCACCACCCTCATCTCCTGATAGATCGCCTGTTCGATGGAGGCTACCCCTTTCTTCAGGGTCAAGAAACTTCCGTAGATATCCAGGTTACCACTTGGGATATGGGGAAAGCAGCAGAAAGATGAGCTATAAACCACTGCCAAAAGAAAGAAGCCATGACATTAAAAAATTAGGTAAGCCAAATTTTACTGGCAGTAGATTTGCCCTCCATTTCATGTCATGCATAATAAATGTTCTTTTGAATTTCTTTGGGATGAAGAGTTTCCTCAGTTATTTTTCCCTGGTCATTTGGTTCAATGAGGTATTTCATTCATTAGAATGGATTAATGTATGAAAATACAGTATATGGAATTTGACTGTACTTGTCATAAGCGGCCAAGAAGGCAATTAGTAGCATGCGATTAAGCCTTGTCAGGATGCCATATACAATGTGAGCAAATGGATCAGACAATACAGTGGACCCTTGTTATACGCTGGGGTTTGGTTCCAAGATCCCCCGTTGATAACAAAATCCGTGGATGCTCAAGTCCCATTAAATATAATGACATAGCAAAATGGTGTCCCTTATAAAAATGAAAAATCAAGGTTTGATATTTGAAATTTATACTTTTTTTGGAACATTTTCAAATTGTAGATTCTTGAATCCCCGTATAAAAAAATCTGTATATAAGAAGGGCTGACTGTATTGGGTTAGAAATACTACATAGTAGGGAACTAAATATATTAATGGTGGTAAATGACATGAGCTAAACTATAGTAACTAATAGAAGGGGGGATCTTGCTAATTTTGCAGTGTTGCTACTCAACTGAGCAGTCACGCTCCAAGTCTTACATCACTTCCAGTTAATTTCAGTTGAAGTCAAATTTGGCAGTATTATTGGGGCTGCTAGTTTTAAATGGGTTATTGGCAAATCTAGCCACTAGCACTTTAGTCTTACTGTGATCCTCTAACCGTTATACCATGTTTGTTATGTACTATGCTGTGTTATAATTTATTCTTAAAAAGTAGAAAACAAATATTAAGAAGTCACACCTCACAAGTGATAGTTTGAAATCTATTAAATGTACTAAAGAGTATGATATTGACAAGCAAATGATGGGATGCATTCTGGAGACTCCCACTAACTTACTGTGTATACTTGTGTATAAGTTGGAAAAATTTTGACAAAAAATTTGACCCAATAAACCTGGATTGGTTTATCCATGGGTCAATGCTGAAAACATGATGACAAAGCTGGCTGGATGAGCCACGCCATTTTGGGTGCTTGAGGTGGAGTGGAGTGTCAGTGGCCATTTTTAATAGGGGCTTACTGTGTCAGCTTTGTGAGGTTTTACAGTCTTTCTGCAGTTTTCTCAAGGTGAAGCTTATAGAATAAGCCCTTATTAAAAATGGGGGTTACCTTGGCTTTCCTCTGAGACCTTCCCTTTTTGTTGAAACTCATTTGTTGTCCATAGTGTGAGATGAGAGCGCAGTTACAGAGCTCATGCTTGGCATTTTGAAAGACCCAGTTTCATCTACTGTTTTTCTTGTTAAGGAAGCTTTTCTAGTGTTTGGATAGGGAAAAACCTTTTCTTGTATTTCAGGGGAAACTGCCGGCCAGACTGTGTCAACACAAAGGAGCTTCAGTTGTCCACAATTATTTTAATTTTAATTCTGTATTTTAATTTTGAAATTATAGGTGTAAAATCTAACAGTCTAATGAGATTATCACATTGCTTTTAAAGTGCCTTATCCCTGTCAGAATAAAGGCACATTTAATTTTACAATGGGGTGTTATCACACTCACCGGTGGCTAGCCAAATGCAACCTGTATGCAGCCCGGATCCCAGCCGTGCTTATCCAGTGGCTTTTCAAAAATGAGATTTTGCCATTTTGAAAAGCCACTGGACAAGCATGGCTGGGATCCGGGCTGCATATGGGTTGCATTTGCCCAGGCACTGGTGAGTGTGATAACACCCAGTTTTAAAAATAATGTGCCTTTATCCCGTCGGGGATGAGGCACTTTAAAAGCAATGCAATACTCTCCTAATTGTATTAATTGGGGCATTTAGTGACCCTTAACCATTACAATGTTTGGGAGGAATTCAAGGTATTTTTAAAAACCTTTTAAGTTAAAGAAACAGGGCAGAAAATTGCTGACTGGCTGCAGTTGCTCACCTCTGATCTAAAAGGAGGTAACACAACATAAAAAAAGGAATAGAGAAGAAAAAGGGGGGAAAGGGGGGGAGAGAAGACATCTTTCAGAAGGACCAATGCAAAGCCCCTCCTGCCTCCCATGCCTCTTTAATATTTCTGGTTGTACATTGATTATTACTTCATATGTAAGCAGAGACTGGGAATGAATGCAGCTAAATTTCCATATAAACAATACAGGAAATCCAGCTGTTACTTGTTAGCCTTGAAGATAGGCCCAAGAATGAAAGATGACGTTCTAGTCTTGATGTAGTGGGAGGAGCAGATGATGGGAAATGAAAGCTAGAGGCTATTTCCTAACCCCTAACCTCAAGATGGTGGTGGTAGTGCCAATTGGTCAGTGCGGGTCAGGGCTTGCATGGCACATTGAGCAAATTGCCCTAAAAGAAGGAAATGTCAATCATTTTTATCTTAAAAAGTAAAATTCATCTTGGCTCCAGTATAGATAGTAAGGATGTAATGGAATAATCTTATCTTCATGGGGTACAGTCTTCAGCTGTCTGATCTAATTTGTCTCTGGAACAAATGTGAAATCCTGGTTGCTTAGTGGGGAATTAGGAACAGGTGGTGTAAAATAGGAAGCAGAGATTTTGCTTCTAGCCCACAGATTTGTAGAGTGTTGTGTTGACGCTAGCTGAGTATTTCATGTTGCATTCAGTTCACAGCTCCAGTTCAAGGAAGATGCACCAAAGAAAGGCGTCAAAGAATTTCTATAGGGAAAAAAGTGCCAGGGCTGCTCTCAAAAGAGACCAAAGCTTGGGAAAAAATACTTTTTTGGACTACAACACTGGGGCATTCTGGGAGTTGTTATCCAAAAAAGTGACATTCATGAGTTCAGGTACCAGTGGAGGAATGAATCAATGCAAATGGGATCTGTGTTGCTTTTGTAAGTCCATTCCATTTTGTTTAAACATTAACGTACAGATTACACAAAATTCTAAAAGAAGAACAGCTTCCTTTGCAATTCTGTGAAGTTGTTCAAAGGGTGCCTTTAATTTTTTTTTTCACCAGGGCATTTGGCTGTTGTTATGCCTTTTTACAATGGGACTCCATGTGCTGTTGAGGTGGGCATAGACAAAGTAATTTATTAATTTATATAGAGCAGAAGGTGAGTTGTGAGATGTGTTTGAGGGGTTCTCCTTTAGGATATCTTATCCAATATTTCTGAATGAGCTACTGTGCACATAAAGCAAATTAAACCCTTTTGTATAACTTGTCTATCATTGGTCTCAAACAGATAGCCCAAAAGGACCACCATCAGGCTGATCTGGGGGTGGGATGTGCACATGCTAGAGCCACCTAATGTGGCCCAAACCCAGCTGCAAAAGGAGTGGTTTCTTACCAACCACTCTTTTTCATGGCCTGTTTGGGCTGGTGGCAGTGGCTGCTATGGGGCCATGGTGTCTGGTTGCCACAGTCCCACAGTGGTCCCAGCGTAATCAGGGTGAGAGTGGCCTCTGACCACTCCTTTTGCCCCATCTGCTTCACCCCAATATTACCAATAATATTGGTAATTACTAATAATTAAAATTATCATTACAGGTAGAGTATCCCTTATCTGGAATTTTGAAATCCTAAATATTCCAAAATCCAAAATTGTCCACATGGGTAACTGAGATAATGACACCTGTGCTTTCTGATGGTTAAATATACACAAACTTGGTTTCGTGCACAAAATTACTAAAAATATTGAGTATAAAATGACCATCTGAAATCCAAAACACTTTTGGCCCCAAGCATTTTAAGATAAGGGATATTCAACCTGTAATAGGCTGTTCCATGAGTTCCTGAGCTGTAAAAGAAAGGTCCAAGGATAAGCCATTCAGGCAAAGTGCAGGATGACCTCTTTGTTGTGTCGCCTGTTACTTTATTCCTTTATTAATATCACAGCTTGAATACTTGTTATGTTAACAAGCATAAGACAGAAGAAATGCTGTAGTGGATCACAGCAAAGTCAGAGTGCTTGTCCTAACTTCTGTCTTCTGCACAATCTGGTTTTACCATGTCTCCTCTTAGTTGCCTGCCCTCCCCCAAACTAAAGAGCCCCAAATATTGTAAGCTTACTCTACAGGGGAGTTGCCTAGACTTTGGTAATTTTAGTTGCCCCTTTGTGCACCTCTTTCAGCCCTGCAATATCTGAATAAGTTGTGATGCCCAAAATTCTCATTATTGGCTTGCTCTTATGATCTTTTTTCAGAGGAGGATGAATTGGAGGAGGTGAAGGACATCACTGTTCGTGTTATGTCCTCTCAGTCAGTGCTGGTTACATGGACAGATCCCATCTATGAGAAACAGAGAAAAGCTGCCACTTCCAGGTATGTAAGCATCATGATATCTGTTACGCAGGTGCTATTTTTCTCAGGGATGAGCAACTGTTGTTGTTTTTTTGTACTCCTTTTCTCCTGTTAGGTCCACAGAGTGAAGAGAAAAGAAGAGGAAGTGTTTTGTGTTTGTTTTGTTTTGTTTTAAATTGGGGTTAAGGAAATATTGCTTCACCTGTTCCCCCCCCCCCAATATTATTATGGTCAGCTGGGCATGATGGGCACAGTGTCTCACTCCCTGAGTGTCCATCCTCTTTGTTGCCATTCTCTTCTTTCCCGCTGTCACTGTTGACCATTCACTTGGGTTGCCAGATGTCCAGACGTGGTCTTGAGTCTCCAGTTTTTATGGATCATCTCTAGGTGGGAGACATAGCAAGGAGGAGAGTAGAAATGTCAGATGCCATCTGTAGACCACTTGCAGGCCTTAAAGCTGCCTTAGAATATGAACCCCTGAAGTTAACACTGGTTTTATTAAATCAGTCCAGCTTAACATAGTGGAGGAGCAATAGTAAAGTGGTAGAGCATCTGCTTTGCACACAGAAGGGTCTAAGCGCAGTCTCCAACATCTTCATGTAGGGTTGGGAAAGAATGCTGCCTGCAATTGTAGAAATTACTGCCAGTCAGAGTTGACAATACTGGGCTTGGTGGATGAATGCCCTGACTTACTGTAAGGCACTTTTCTAATTTCCTAGGTACTTAATGCTGTTTTATACTCTATGACTGTAGTAACATTACAGCAGGGTGACAATGGAGGCTTCCATCTCTTCTTCTCCACTCTCACTAGAAAGTCAAATGGGATTCAAAGTACTTTAAGTATCCAAGGAAATTTGGGAATTACCATTTTTTGGTTCTTGGAATGCTCTGCTGAAGTCCTAGTCCTCCCTCTTGGTCCCCCCCCCCCTTCCACAGACATATATAATACATTTTCTGGAGTTGAGTAATTGGGCAATCATTTAAAGTAGCTTTTAGGGTAGTCCCAAAGATGACCTTCCACATACCGAAGGTGTCTTACATTCAGATATTTTTTTTTAAAGTTTACACTTCATGCTTGTGCAAAGAAAGGTAGCATTGTACAAGAAAAGTAAAATTAAATTTAAAAATACTCTTTTGCTTGTGTGAAATCTTGCAGAAGCACGCAAACTGCTATAGAACCTACCTCTTCTAGATGAATACAGGTTTTTCTATTAATCTCTCTCCACAAGTGTTCCCAAATAAGAGCTTGTTGGAATTCTCATTCTGTTCAGGAGTTGTTGGATCCAAACTTCTGTTTGTAATGTAATTGCAACACATGACACTGAACAAAAGGAAACACAATCATGCCCAGATTACCATCTCTCATACATCCTGTTCAAGCATTCATTAAAAGTGGTGAAGGGAAGAGTTATATGCCAGCACTGCTGTCCTGTCCTGTTTCTCTCTGTGTTTGGAGTGTAACAGTCTGAAGAAGACACCCTTCTGTGTGTGTTGATGCTCTCCACACAATCAGATACTTGGGGGAATGTGGAAATGCACATACGAACAGTGGCAGTGGAGAGGGGCAGGGCCATATACACCACTCCTCATGTATTATTTTGAATCCTTTCATTGAGCGGTCATTTAGATGTGGGTTTTTTTAGTGTGATGATGCAAATCATCATACTCATGCATTGCGGGTTTGTTATTCACACTATTGAACCGCATTATTCAGCACTAATGCACATCTCTGCAAGTTCAGTTTCTCAACATGTGCAAGCATTATATCGATTATCCCAGATTAAGTGGATTTTTTGGCAGCCCCTCCAAACTGAAACAGATGCATTCAGGATGAAAGTCAACAATGGAGATTTAACCAGAATTCACCCTAGATTATTTTCACGGTGTGAATAACTCCTAAGACACATGAATGGGTCTATAGTTGCTGAGTTTTTTCCTGTCCATTAATAATTTGCCTAGCATATCAAGTGAAGACAGTCTGATCTATTGTTTGGAAGTGGATGGACTTGTGAAGGTATGAACAAGTATTGCTCTGCATTGTTTATTATTGTGATTAATAACGTCCCTTTCTGTACTATTTCCAGGCAGTACAGTGTCCGTTACAGAGAGAAAGGGGAATCGGCAAGGTGGGATTACAAGCAAGTACATAACAGACGAGTGTTGGTAGATAAACTGATTCCAGACACCATGTATGAATTTGCCATTCGAATTTCACAGGGAGAAAAGGAAGGCAGGTGGAGTGCCTCAGTTTACCAAAGGACTCCAGAAGCTGGTATGTATTATATTATATTTTATAATCTGTAAATAATTTATCTGACAGATCAGCAACTTGGAGGTAGTTGTTTCACATGTGAATGCGCCTCATGAAACATCTCCCTGTTCATTTCTTGAACAACTGATTATTCACTTAATTAGTGACTAGACTTCTCTGCAGGAAAGAGTTCTAATGAAAATATGCACCTGTTGTTCGGGTGGGTTCTATACCTTTAGCTCCACTTCTGATCTTTCATGATATCTGAGCTCACCCCATTCTGTGAATCTAAAACAGCCCGTATTTCTCCCCCTACACATCTCCTTTCACAATATTAGTTGTCCATTGGAAGAACAGCGTGTGCGGAAATATGATGACATTGATAAGTTCTAATAGGTGCCATTGAAGGAGGCCTGTATGCATGACTTCTGTTTTTGGAGGACAGTGTGTACATTTAGTGAAGGCATAGTTAGCAGTAGCTCTTGATATTTTTTGGATTACCTATCATCATTCTAAGCCCTCACCATTGGCAGCAGTATTTTTGCATTCCTCCATAACAGTGTCCCTAGCTTCAGTACAGACTTCCTCTGGCTCCTAGTAAATGAGGCTTAATAGTGCAAATCTTTTTTTTTAACATTATTTTTAAATTCGACAGAGATATTCTTCAGGTTGTATTTTGGCACAGTGGCTGTTTCATGTTCTTCTTTAGCTTTACTCCAGTTTTTTATATTAGCAGTTCATGGTCTGTGCCACAGTCTGCTCCTGGTCTTGTTTTTGCTTCTCCATCTTGTGCTTCTAATTATGTAGTCTATCTGATTTCTATACAGTGGGTCCTCCATATTGGTGGGCTTTGGATCTGCTAATTTGACTACCCTTGGATCATCACTCACCATATATATTTAATTGTGATAATGTCAGTGCACATGTGCTTAAGTGTGTGCATTCACATCACTGCCATTGAATAATATCGGGTATGATTATCTGGGGGGGGGGAGGTTTATGTCAGAGGGAACTCTGGAACCAAATCCCCACAGATATGGCCCACTGTATTGGCCATTAGGTGATGCCCAGGTATATTTGCTTATTTGGCTGTTTGAAGAATGTGTTTACAATGAACAAACCATTGGCTTTGCAGAATTCAATCACTCTCCTGCTTTAGTAGGTTGGGAGAGAAAATAAACCTCAACAGATACACTAACCGAAACAAGTAGAATAGTAACAACACCTACCTTACCTCAGATCCCTCTGTTGGTTGAATGAGAGAGCAGGGGAGGAGTGGCTAAACAAATGCTAAAGAGGGTATAAACTGGGAACCTTTTTAGCAACAAGACACTAGATTTTGCTATCTGCAAACTGGTTCATCTTTAGGCTACTGCTGCTAAGTTATTTAATACCCAACCAAACATTGGTGTATAGATAAGGCTAAACAGGCACTCTAAGAGAGAGGATGTCACCAATTCTTGTTTTACTATGTCTAGTTTCCCTTAATTCATTCTTCTCATATTCCATGTTCCTATAATATATGCAGTGAAGTTTCAGACTTTCCTTTCATCTCTGAGTAGGCCAGCAGCTGAACATCTTTTTGGCTTCAGTCCAGTGGCATCATTAGCCACAATGCTACTCATAGTTGTCCTCTACTATATCCCAGTAATTTGTTCAGTGCCCTCTGACCTGTGGATGCCATCTTCTGGCACTACCTCTTGTTTCACTTTGGATTATCTCATTGAAAGGGTTTCATGTTGAAAGATATTTAAAGGGTTTTTCCCATGTCTCCTTCTGCGTCATGCCATTGCTGTTATCTTTAAGAGATGTTCCACTGGTGTCATACCCCACTATTGCTGCTGGTCAATAGCTCTTTGGTATATTTAGATGGGCTCCTCAGCAAAAGCCTATTTGACATGTAAAACTCTTGCATTACAGGAACATACAGTCCTTACACCACAGAAAGGTAGTTCCATAGTGGGAAAATAGATTTAGGAAACGCTTATTGGGGGGCGGGGCGGGCGATGACTCCTAGAATCTCACAGTTATCAGAGTCACACCATGGGAGTTATAACAAACAAAAAAATTCCCCCCACAATTTTAAAAAACAAGCTCAAGACCAAGTCTAACTCCATTAGGCATTGACTATTCCTTTTTTGTCTCCTGTATATTCAACAGCCCCCACTAGTGCACCAGAAAATCTGAATGTTTGGCCAATAAAAGGGGAAACTCCATCCGTTGCTGCTACTTGGGATGCTCTTTCAGAGAGTGAAGGAAAAGTGAAAGGTAGGTAGTTGACTTGGAGATCTAAGTTTCAGACCAGCTTTGCTCCAGTGATGGTGCTTGTATGGGGTGCAACCATAGCATGGGCTCCTTCCATTTTGCCTGTAGCTTATCATTTGACTACTATGGGGACACAAGGAAACAAGGTTGTACTTGCTTCAGTGCTACCAGCATAATGTAAAGACGTAGTCTTACTATATGAAGATTTTTTAGCATAAAATGGAGTCTACAGTCAGCATCTTTACTACTAGGGTCAGTGCAGATATACCATTTCAGCATGCCCTGCTCCCTCCTTATCCTCTGGTGTGCCATATTCAGGACAGAGATACTGGTTTGTTTGAAGACTTCCCTGTTTTCAGATATTGGCTTAATATTGTTTCCAGTTCCTGACTTAATACCTGGCCTCTAAACTGGCATTAAACTGAAGTTCTCCCATTTTGGATGAAATGGGCAACCCTGGTGTAGACAAATCAGGATTTACATGCTAAAACAATCATACAAGGGAAGACCTGGAAAGGTGGTGGAGGAGGTATGTCACTTGCACACAGCTTCAATTTGTAAATCAAGATTACTGAAGCCAGGAACATGCACGAGGACCCAGGAAGCATGCTGCCAGAGCATCAGTCGCTACCAGCATACGTATGGTGACATCAGGGCAGTGGAAACTGTTCCAACTTGTTTATTTCCTCCTTGGGTTTACAACTGCAGCTTGCAGGTACTTTCTGTTCCTTTGGCTGCCACTTGGAAGCAGGTGTGGGCCTAAGTCTACTCCAGTAGCCCTTGCAGAGCTTCTTTGGGAGAATGAGGACAGCCAGAAAGTCCTGAATGCACTCTGTAGCTGGTCAGTGGCTAAGGGAACAGCTGTGCCTGTACACACAAATTGGCACTGTACAAGAAGGCACAGGATACCACCATACAGAAAGGAAGGAAAACTGACTGACCTAAGATTATACTTACACATGTCACCATGTGGATTCTAGCCATTGTTTTCTTGAAATGATAGCTACTGAGCCATGGTGGCCTTGAAATATTTATTACACTGCCATGTGCTATCAGTGCATTAGCAAAGTTGTACCCTATGGACTGCACTTTTTACTAACTCTTGGTTTACATCAATTTGTGATTCATTCTGTGCCTGTATATCTATTGATAGCCAAGGTAGTAGTAGTAATAGTAGTATGAACTGTAAAATACTGGGTGAGAAAGTCTGGGGTATTTAATTAATACAGTATTGGACATTTGTGTCTTAAAAGTTTGATTAAATGTTCATGCTTAACTCAACGTACTTTATATAAATGATGTCTTTTATACCCCAGCTGTTGACTTGACGTGCATTGCCAGTGTATTAATTTTAGTAATGCACGTTCTAATTCATCCTACCCATACAGTCTGTCCGCTGGAAACAGGATTGTTTTCAGTTTCCTCCTTCCAACCGTCTGCCAAATCATTTCAGAATACATTCTCTCATACGCCCCCGCTCTCAAGCCCTTTGGAGCAAAGTCTATTTCCTACCCGGGAGACACCACATCTGCCCTAGTGGATGGCCTGCAGCCTGGAGAGCGCTATATTTTCAAAATTCGTGCAGCAAACAGGAGGGGCCAAGGCCCTCAGTCGAAAGCCTTCAGTGTTGTTTTGCCAGGAGGTAAGCATGGAGTCTGCACTGTTCATCCTGTCTCTTTCCTATTTCTTTGTGTTCTCAGTATTTTATTAATACCAATGAATTAATTTGGAGTAGTGCCTTTCCATTTTGAGGATGCTGAAGCATAGATACGAGTGCCTTATTTTAGGCAGTGTGGAAGAGCATTTTGCTAGAGGAGCGGTGGACAACCAGTAGATTAAGATATGTGCATTCCTCAGTTTTATTCCACAACTTTTTTTCATGTACTTAGTTCAGATCTCTGGGAGTAGCATTGAGAAAAGCATAGATAGATAAAGGGGATAGAGAAAATGGAATGAATCGTTTTTGGCTTAGGCCTCAGTTCCTGGCCTACTGGTGACTCAGGCCTTGGCATGAGGTCTGCAAGAGAAATGGGAATCTTGATAGGGAGCAGGTTCCCTGTTTTTCTTTTAGATTAAGCTTGTAAAGGTGTTTTTTTTAAATATATAATTCCCAGAAATCGTAATGGTCACATGGGCTGGAGGATTCTAGAAGTTGTAGTCAAAAAAGTAACTTTTCCAAGATGGGGTTCTAGAGTATGTAGACTCAAAGACATGAGCTTCTGTTCCAGATTTGGGATCTATAGTCTGATACCCTAGGTTTTTGCTTGCTTGTGAAAATACTCATAAACCAAAATGCTACATGCTGTTCAGCAACAAGCAGAAGGACTGTTTGAACTTTACACTAATTGGCTAAAACACAAAGATTTGGCAGAGAACTGGCTTCTTATCAGGCACTGCTACAATAATAATTTTATCTCGGAAATTCTCAAAATCCTCTGCTGTGAGATTTGAAGTCTCATTGTTTGAAATGTTCCCCCAATAACGAATATCTTTATTTGATATCTAGTGAATTTAAGTTTGATGTTTGATTTCAGTATATAATTTCTCACTGTATTTTATAGTCATACTATTTAGTCTCTGAAACCATTTAGTGGATAATAGACAATAGTGTTTATTTTTGGCAGCAGATGTTTATAAAAATGTTTGATTCTTGGAAAAAATTAAAGCCATTTCTAAAGCCTACAAGTCTTATGCTCTCAGGTTTTGCACTAAATCCTCACCTTCAAAGATGCAGTTTTATTCTATCACATTTTAAAATGGTCAGGGTTTGAATATTTGTGAGTTTTCTTTTCATTTTTTAATCCCATGGTTCTGTGAGGAAAGGTTGTATATTCGGGATAGTTTTTTTTTCATTGACATAATTTTAAAAAATGGAGTGGGCTGGCTGTAAACATACATTTCACTAGATGATTTCTCTTCTCTGTTCTCTTCTTGTAACTGTTGTTTGCTTTTATAGGATTCTATGTCAATCTCTCTCTGGTTTTCTGATTTTGTTGTAGCTGTAGATGAATCAAAGATTGGTCAACAAACAAATATTGAAGAAGATCCAGAACCAAGAACATCTGGGAATAATGTGGCTTCATCCTCCTTTCAGGTGGCTTCCTCATCTGAAAATCTCTCATCGTCCTCTTCCTCTAAGCATTCGCATTCCCGTCCATCCAGTTTTCCTGATGGCAGAGACTTGAAAGGTCCAATTCCTGACCTAAAAAATAAGGTCCTAGCTGGTGGTAGAGTTCTTACGAAAAACCAGCCATCATCTGGAAAAGGAGGAATGGTGAAAACTGATTCACACTCCACAAAAGGCACTGCTGACCATGATTCTTTCCAAGAAACACCAACAATGCAGCCAAAAACTCAGGCTATGAAGAGCAGTGTTAAATCCCACTCCCCTTTGAAGCCATCACACACTGTCAGTTCCTCAGGGAAAATACCTCTTAGGTTACGTACACCAGTAAGGACAGGGAAGACAAGTATTGATCAGCAAAAATCATTACCTTCATCCTCCTCTTCCTCCTCCTCCTCCTCTCACTCATCATCATCTTCCATTCCTAAATATACAGAAAATGAAACAAAGAATCTAGGACAGGACAGGACTACTTTAGATAGTAGTCTACCTGTTGATAATGAAAGTAATGATCAAGTTGACAGTGCAGAGGAAAAGCCAGTAGTGTTTCCTAAAACTCCAGGAGATAGTCATTTGATTTTACATTCAAATCAGCAATCTTCTGCATCTGGTAAGGTGGTTCATAGTCATCCCACCAAATTGCACACTAATTCACACCATCCCTCTTATCAGGTAGTTCCGTCTGATACTAGTGATACTCTTGACATTTATAACAATGGGGAGACAGAAAAAAGGGAGCAAAAGCCAGCTTCCAGGTCTGTTTCTCCGCAGGGTGGTTCATCTCCATCTTTGCATACAAAGACTTTGTCCCATTCCAGTCGTCAAACATTAAGAGACCCAAGAATAGCCACCTCTGCTGTTTCTGGTGCAGTTACCCATACTTTACCCATACACTCACATGGCTCCTCTTCTGTTAAACGTAAGCATAATGGAAGATATGATTCTAATAATAATGGCAGTAACAATGGTGAAAGAGATGAAGATGAAGACAAACGGCGAGGTTCGTCATCTTCTAGATCTAGTTCTAGAGTCTCTTCAAGCCAGGCTGTATCTGAACGTTCTGATCTGTTCAAATACAGATCTGCCCTTACTATGAATCGATTTGCAAACAGAGCAAGTAATATTCATGATACCAGGATACAGCCCTCAAAAGATCCCTCCACAACACAGCCCTCAAAGGTTCACCCTCAGTCCAATTCTCACTTAACATCTGGAATGTCTAATTCCAATATTGATAAAGAACTGGAAGCTGAAGATGAAAAACCTCTTTCATCAACCCTTTCCCATGGCCATTCACCATCATTTTCTAAATCTTCAGTGGATTATTCCAGAAAGAGAATTCCTCTGGCTGAATCTGAAAAGCATCACAGAGT
Organism: Sceloporus undulatus; assembly: GCF_019175285.1. NCBI lineage: Eukaryota > Metazoa > Chordata > Lepidosauria > Squamata > Phrynosomatidae > Sceloporus > Sceloporus undulatus. Next base: position 80,070,450 of record NC_056522.1, on the reverse strand, counting down.
TGTGGCCACTGACAAATCTAATCCCACAATCACACAAGAAGAAAGTTATAGTGAAGAAAAGGAAACCACAGATACAGATTCCTCACATAAATACTCAGGTGGACAGTCTCCAGTATCTGGACATTCTCCCTCCTTAAATAGGCATCGTTCTAGTGTTTCTCACCAGTTAACAAATGGTCAGAGTTCAAGGTCCAGATCAGCATCCCCATTTACTGAACCCATATCTAGGACCTCTGTGGAGAGGTCATCTCCTCTCCAGTCTTCTGCTTCCAGATATCAACTTAATGGCTTAGAGAACAAAGATACATCTACTAAATCAAAACAGTCTTCACCTTTGTCTAAAACAACATTAACGGGAGGTTCTCATGCCTTGTCACGTAAAACACTCCAACCAGAAAACAGCCATTCTTCAAAAACATTAACTGATCAATCACAATCTCAACATTCCTTAAATTCAAGAAGCCATTCCACATTAACATCTCATCAAAGTCATGAAAAGACAGAGGATGAAGATGATGGAAATTCTGAAGAAAAGTATTATGGAGAAACAATAGATAAGGAGGAACAGAGACATTCTCATTCAGTTGCTGCCAAAGAAGTCTTTCCAACTAGGAGAATGTCTTCAACTTTATCTCAGGGAAGTACCAGTCCTCTCTCAAAACATTCTGATTCTCGTACGAGTAAATCTGATGAAAGATCTCCATCTCAGCGTGAGTCTTCCACTTCCTCAAAAAGATTAAACTTGTCACCTGGAAAACCTTCTGGGTCAAAGGTTATTTCTTCTAGTGAGGATACATCTGATGGATATAGATTGCATGCATCTTCCCATCAGTCCAAATATATTCAGCCATCATCTACCTCCTCGAAAGACACAGTCAAAAACCATCAATACAACAGAGAAACATCTTCCTTATCAAAATCCTCCTCACCTTCTCAGAAACAAACCCATCCTTCCATGCCCCGTTATCCATCCAGCTCCAAAGTCCCTACTAGGACAGAAGTCCGAACAGACAAAAAATATGGACTTGCTGAGCCAATCTCTAGAAAAGTAGAACTTTCTCCAAAAACATCTTCCTCTAAAACGCATCACTCACTTTCAAGCAATGATGACAAAGACGATGAGTCTGACCTATCAGAAACAGAGGAAACCCCCACGCTATCTTCAGCAGCAAGGTGGCGATCTTCCTCAGTTTCAAGAGGCAGTAAAAGCTTAAATAATAATGTTGCTAATGGTAAATCATCAAGCCGTGTTTTGCCTCATAAAGCAAAATTTGCTGATGAGGAGGAAGAGGATGAAGAGGAGATGAAGGAGGAGGAACATCCTACTTCCAAAACACTGAATGCTGCCCCATTGGGCAGATCTCCTTTTTTGACTTCCAGGACTTCTCAGATTTCTAAAAAACCTCATGCTTTGCCTAAAGTAAACTTGGCTCTGCCACACTCCTCAGGCTCTACTTCTGTATCTACTCATCCCACTTACTCTACTTCTTCAATACATTCTTCAGCTTCCCCCTCAACATCCCCCAATCAGCGAACACAGAATTCAAGATCGTTCAATCCTTCTCAACGACAACAACTCCGATTTCCTCACAGACAAGGTAATGAGCTGTTAATTATTTTTCCCCTGGATATTATGTCTCATCCTGATTTACAAAAATAATGCTTTATTATATGAAGTTCCCAAATGTGCTGTCAGATCACCAACAAAGAACTGGTTTTTTTCTGAAACCACCTGTCAGTTCTATTATTTCACTAAAGAGATTATCACACAGAGACTTACTGTTCTTAAAACGTGGCTAGATCATCCCTAAAGTGTGAGGGTGTGATCGCCGGTCACACTTGTCTACCATGATGAAAACATCATGGAGGCGTCCCATCATTAAAGATTTGCGGAGCCCCCCATTTCTCTGCATAATGGAAGTTCTTGTTATGCAGAGAAATGGCAGCTTCATGAACGCTTTAATGACAGGATGCCTCCATGACTATTTCATCACGGGAGACAAGTGCAATGGGCGATCACACCCTCACACTTTAGGGACAATCCAGCCATGTTTTAAGAATGGTGTGCCTCTGTGTGATAAGCTCCTAGGATTCATATATTACTTTTATTTCTTGTATAATTTCACATCCAAATTTACTAGAGCATTTTAATAAGCAGACTGTATTTTTAGTGCACATCCAGGGATAGGGTAGCCATCCTTATGTCCTCTACTTTAAAGGATGCCTTTGCGGGCCTGAAAGCTTATCCTTTACGCAGGCTGAACAAGTCTCCAAAAATCCCATATTTTGTGATGGGGAAGTGATGAGAGGAATAAATATTCTGTAAATCTAACCAAATCTGAGATTCAGGTTACTCTGAATTTTAATTATAGTTATCGAGCATTTTAGGTATCATTGAAATTAATTCAGGATTGTTGATGCATGCCAGAAAAGAAACCAAGAACAGATTTTCATAATTTGAGGGCATCATATAGCTTATATTTTGATAATGTGGGCAATGTGCTAATTTTACCAAGAAATGCATGACTAAGTTAACAATATTTTTATCTGCTATTTAGATAGGACAGAGTCTTCTTAATAGCCACATCTGACTGTCAGTCCTATGTGCCATGAATTTCTACTGTTCCTTATTGCTATTTCAAAAACCTGGCAGCCCCATCCAGGTTGGCTGCAGATGTTATTAGACTTTAGCTCCCAGAATCCATCACAACTGGCTATGTTGGTTGGAGCTTATGGGAATTAAAGGTCTGCAAGATCTCCCCATCTGAGAACTGGTGCTCCAGTGGACTTAATTTAGTATGTACAAGTCACTGTAGAAGATTGCTTGACTATACAGACAGGATCATTAGTGTCTGGGTGTTTAGTATGTTTGTTATTATTAACTATTATTAAAGTATGTATATTCTTCCCCACAGCTAAGGACCTCAGGGTAGCATACAATAAAATCAATTTATACAGTTTAAAACCATTTTTAAAAATAAGAAGAATGTAAACACTCTAAAAACATATTAAACAATTTAACAAGTGAAGACAATTTTAGAATCAGGTTGTTGTTGTTTTAAAAATAGTCAGTTTAAAACCACAGGTATGTATGTGTAGATGTGAGGGAAATCAATTAGGCTCCAGAGACTTTAATAAGAAGCTGTTTGTTCAGGCGTCTATAGAAAGGTACTGGAAAATCGTGGTGTCACAGGATAAAAGGTGTTATCCAGTGTTCTCCTATAAGACCAAGAATGGGCCTCTGCCCAGAAGATTTCAATTCTCAGGAAACATCCATCAAGTATCAAGGTCCCATGTTGCATAGGCTTTAAATATGAATTCAGACTGGATGTTTCATTCAGTGTACCTCCTAGTAGGACAACTGCATTTCCCCAAAAATTAAATACCACGTGAATCATCCAATAGTATATAGAATTGTGATGCAAAGTTGAGTGTGCTCACACACACACACACACACACATACACACACACACATATATATCACAGAGATGAAATTAACTATGCAATAAAATGTCAAGTGCATGAATATAAGATAAAAAGAAGTTCATAGTCAAGTAGTAGTGATAATATGTCAAAGGTCCCTGTAACAGTGAAAATCAAACATCTTCTGTGCAAATGTGTTCAGTATATGAGTTCATTCTTACAAAATATAATCCAACCAATTTTGTTTACCTAAGTGTAGTCAGAGATTCAATTACACAAGTTTAACTTTAGTTTCATCATGTTTAAAAGAATTCTGATTTTTTTTAAATAGTGTGAACTGTAATTTCACTGAACTGATAAAGTGATGAAAGGCTCTTGTTTTGTACCATGTATATTGCAGGTAATGGTGGCAGACCGAATCTAACAACAAAAACAGATACAAATAATAAAATAACTCCTGGTAATAATGGAAAACAAAATGGGCAGAAGATAATAAATGGTCCACAAGGAATAAAGTGGGTAGGGTGACCTTATTTTAAAATTAAAATACTTACAAGATTTAATTTCATATTCTTTCATGTTGGAACGCCTTTCAATCTACACATTGCTTTTAGATTGTAGATCTTGACCGAGGGCTGGTGTTGAATATAGAAGGAAGGTACCTCCAAGATTCACAAGGAAAGCCTCTCAGAGTAAAATTAGGAGGAGATGGCCGTACAATTGTTGGTATGTTTATGTTTTATTTATTTGTATTATACAATAACCTCCCTAAGGTTTACTAAGGATTCCTATAAGGTGCAGTATAAATATACTGCAAATTAATAATGTGTAATGATAATTAATAATAAATAAGCAAAGTTTTGTTAATGGAAAGGTGGACAGGAGCTAACAGTGGGGTTGTTCAGGAAAAAGGATCTGGTTGATTGCTTAACACTTTTTTGATTGTTGGTGACAAGTACCTATCAGAAATGAACCAAATGAAATTCTCAACATTCTCCGCTGGAATAATTCAATAAAATGTGAGAGTGGGGTGGAGGTATTGTTCCTGCCTGTCATATATCTATTAAAGATCAGAAGTTTCTTAGAAAAAGGACGTGGCAACCGTAATTCTACAACATGGTTAAATACACAGGGATTCAAATCGAGATATTTAAGGACTAAGCACTTAACCTGAATGGATAAATCTGTCAGTTTGATTTTATCCCACATTCACTTTTTTAAATCTCAAGTTTTTTCAATTCCATTTAGAAGAAATTTGAGAATTTGGTAGATTATTATCAAAAAATTAATTGAAAAAAATTGTCAACCATCCCTAATTTTGATCACCATAGACTATTTGGGGCAGTTTAAAAACCCCTAACTAAATTTGTATATTTATTTATTTTACTTTGCCCTTCTTCATAAGAGGTCAAACTGGCTAATAGCCTACAGAAAAACATGCATAAAAATCTCTAAAAATAGATTTGTAGGAATTATCCCTAAAGAAGGTGGATCTATATTGAAGGTGGGGATAGCATAGGAGTCGTATATAATTAGTCTTCATGTGTTCCATCCCCCTTGTAATAGTCCTATTAACTGTTCTTTTAGAGAATTTCTTTCTTGTTTTCCTCTGTTTCAGATTCTAAAGGAGCTCCAATAGTAAGTCCAGAAGGTTTGCCTTTGTTTGGACATGGAAGATTTAGCAAGCCTGTAGCCAATGCACAAGACAAACCAATTATAAGTCTTGGAGGAAAACCACTGATAGGCCTTGAAATGGTTAAAAAAACAACTCCTCCAACTACTACTACTACTACTACTACTACTGCCCCTACTACTACTACCACCACCACCACCACCACTCCTGAACCAACAACTACTGAGCCACCAACAGAGAAACCATTACCTACCTGTCCCCCAGGCACCCAGGCAGAGTATGATGAAGAGGGAACTCTTTTATTGGGCTATGATGGCCTTCCTGAATGCCGTTCTGAAGGTACTATTTTTTAGATTAGTTAAACAATCAGTGCTTTCTATTGGTTTACCAGAAATGCTGGGTTGTGGGCATTTATATTTTAACAAATGTTTCCAGCTAGAGTGCCAACAAAGATAAGAGTCAGGAGACAGATGCCTCAAATTTGTTCTGGCCATGATGTAAGCAACAAATAGAGCTATGTCCATGTTATTTCATACAGCTGTTTTTTGATTCTGTTGTGGTGAATTGTTGGGCTGTTCAAACTAGCAAAGCTGGAAGACAAACCAAGAATAGATTTAACATTTTAAAGAACAATAACCCTGTTCAGATGCTATGAAGTCGTGTACTGTAAACATTACCCTTGCCTTTTCAGTCACTGCTTTGGTCATTGTCTATATACGGAGGCCACTTCTGTCAGGAGGAGAGCCTCCTCCACCCATGGAGTCTCTCCATGCAATTTGAAACATGTCTTGCATTAATTCATATTTCTGGTTTTGCCATAACATGTCATGTTACATATCATATTATTCCATTGTGTGGTATAGGATAAATGTGGCCAGTTTTTAATAAATGTTAAGATACTCTCTGTAATCACTTGCCAAACAATAAGGGGAGTGCCTCCTTGTGTTTAGAAGTGTGCCAAGATCTTCATTGTTTGGCTGATCAGCACAGATAAAACAATTATATGTGTATTTATATTGTGAATCACCACTTTGTTAAATGGTGTTTTTCATCTTCTGACTGTGTATTCCATGGTTATCTTTTGTGCTGGTCATTGGTTAAATCTTTTTCTGTATAGACTGCCAGGGTATAGAATATAGATTCTCTTTTCACCACTGTTATGATTCTAACATGTCTTATTTTAACACCTTCATCATGGAATACTGCTTCATGAAATGGCTACCTGCATTTAGCAGGGAGATACAATGTTTCCCAGCATTGCTTTTAAAAAATGGTGACTAAATCTTCTCTTGCGTGATGAGAATGGAATTAGTAATATTTAGAGCATCAAAGAAGAGCCTCAAATAAAAGGCTTCAGCAGCTGAAAATGAATTTGAAAGACGAAAGAGAATTTCAGCAGGGGAAACTAGAACAAGGGATTACTTACTCCTGGAAGTGTGCTAGGTGAGTGGTCTCTCCTGGATTCCCCCCCGGTAAATACTGCATAGAACTACTATTGTTTACTAATGCTATTGATAATGAAGACATTGGCTTACCTTTGCTCCTCTGTGCTGCAATGAAATTTGCTTTTGAAATTTCCAAATCAATCTGTAATGTGACACAGTGGGTGTTTCCTAGAGAACACCAGAAAACCATGTCCTTCAACATTTCACAAGTGAAACAAGGGATGCGTGTAGCCAAACAACATCAGTGTGTGGTCAAAATGGGAACAGTTTTTAATGAGGAAGCACACACAAGCTAGGATAGGCTGCAGCAGTTTGTTTTTGCTTAGCTCTACTGGGAAGGGCAAGACTCCCCCCCCTCTTCTCCTCCTCCCCTTGAGTTAATTTAATGTAAACTACTTTTTCAGTTCCAACACCAGTGGAAGCTGAGGACAAAGGGGGAAAGGAGGAAGAGGAGGAAGAAAGTGAGACAACAGGGGATTAATTGGGACTCTCCTTGACAAAATGGAACAGTTGGGGAATATGATAAACTAGGATGTTGCCTGGAGTGATTGGTATTTCTCTGGATTGCAGATATTATTATCAATAATAGAGTCAGCAGTATTCCTTTTGCGTAGCAGCTGGCCAGTTCTGGCTGGGTGGCACCTAACACAAAAAAATGAAGGATGACCATCACAATACATTTATGAGAGTTTTGAGAAAATGTATTTTACACAAAGAGAAATTTTTTTTCATTAGAAAAAAGAGATTTTTGGAATTTTTGTGGGAAAAAAGTGCAGAACTGCAAATGGGCAAAACTAATTTTGCCCAGCAGGGAGAAAACTTTTGAAAGGTTTGTTCTTCCATGAAAAAATAAAATATGTGGTGTGTACACCTCAAATGAACATAAAATAGAGAGCAAGCACATGTGAATGGAGCAATCCCCAAACTTGAAATAAGGTTTTCCCCAGGGGTAGAGCTCATATATAATATTTTTCTGTATTTGTACTTTATGTTGGGGGGGGGCATATTTGGTAGTTTTTGTTTTTGTGATGTCTTTTTTAAAAAATAAATGTATTTGAAATTATGTGTATGAATAGAATTTTTTTTAGAAAAGAAGAAAAAGAAAGAAGTAAATGTGCATGCAAAGCACTCAGACCTAGGATATGGATGTGCTTAGAATATCTGCCTAAGTAATATTTTGAAATTTGATCTCTCTCTTTCTCTTTCTCCTTTCCAGCTACCATTTCTCCAGCTGGTCTGGCCCCAGTGTTGCTCTTCACACAATATCATTCATGTAGAAAAGCAGTTCTATAGAGGGAGTTGATTCACTCCATAAAAACAGCTGCCCCTGCTCAAAAGTCCAAGATTTCAACAGCTCCTCTGCCAGTAATTCAGATGGAAACATGGAAGGACAGGACGGCGCTTGCACTATTTTTGCCACTTACTGAAATGCCAAAGCTACAGTAATCTTATTGTGGACAATGTGCTATAAACTATAAATATACCTGCCTTGAACTCAGCATCTTGGCTGGCTGACAAAAGCAGCAAAACACCTGATAGAATGGGGAGAGCACTGCAACAATGATAGCCTACTCGGCAATCCCTGTGCAGTCTGCAAATCAGATAACAGCTTGCCTTTTTATATATTGCTACCAAATGTACTAAATATATGCCTGTAAAGAATGTTCCAGAATGCCCTCCCATGGTGAACAAACACAGTGGCATATTCAGTTGAATACACTGTCATTTCTCATGAATATGAAAGACTATTTCCAAATGGGCTCAAAGAAGTGTGGTGTGAAAAAAATGCTGCTGTGGGTTCTACTAAACCTTTGGTCCAATTTCCTCCTTAGGATTTATAAAGATGATTTTACCAGATACAGCTCTGTTTTACAGTCAGAAAACACATGAGGAGCCCAAGCTTATGTGGCACTGAAACTCCAGACAGACTCTACGTCTTTGAAGAACTGCAGTCAACAAAGCCATTAAAAGCCACTTTTATAACTGCTGCTATCATATTACTGGAAAATATAGATCTATAAACTTGAGAGACAGTAATAAGCTTGGAAGTATTAAAGGGCCAAGCAATCCAAATTTTCTGTTATCTGAGCTTCATAATTTTCTGGGCTGTGCTACTTTTTAAAAAAAGCAGCTTGGTAAAGCTAGCCTTTTAAAAAAAATTAATTAGTTACATTCACATGCATTCAGAATTTAGTGGATGCCTGCCCAATGCATCTTCTGTAAACTTGTTACGTGGCTAGAGACAAAGTCAGTGAATAAGTATGCAATGAAACCAAGGTGGTTAATAGGCTTTAAGCTGAAATATTGAGAACACTTTTCTGAAGGAATAAATGTTTTTTCCATATTCACCTTTTCTTCAGGTTTATGTTGGCCTGGAATATACCATGGCATTTCTCAAGCTCCTTTTAAAACTTAAGATCTAAGGGCATAACCAGAGAAGAAATGATGCCGGTTACACCCAAACACAGTGCTATTGTTCAGGTGTTTTTCAGGCTGACTATTGAAAATTGAGCCCAACCAATCAGGCACTTCGTGTCAGCTTTGTCATGATTTGGACTAATTTTAACATATTTCTGGTTGTTGGAAAAAAGGGTCTATATTATGAAGGGCTTTAAAATGTGTAATATGATTGCTTTAGATAGAAAAGTGGATGACATATATTACTAGGTTGTTACAGTCAGAGGTATCTATGGTCTTTTCCAATGTTGTATTGCTTACAGAGTAATAACTGTAGTGTTTCATGACAGTGTGTACATTGAACAATAAGCTGCATGTATAAAAAGCTACTCCTAGAAGTCATTTGCTTACATCAGAGGTGGGCAGCACTTCTGCCCCAGCTATTTTTGTGATCCATAACCTCCCAGAATCCCCAGACTTAAAGAGAGAGAGAGAGAGGAAAGAGAGTGGATTGTCTCTCTTGAAGCCCTGTAAGATAGACACTTCACCTTTTAAATAAATTGCACGGCCAAGATCATTTGAATTTTTTTTAAAAAAAAACTTTTTTCAACTTCTGGATTTTGTTTTATTTTTATTGGTGCCTGTGGCAGTATCCAGACAGTACAACAGTCCCTGGGCGTGCTGCAGTCACCGTCTCCTTCTCCAACACAGAAGTGCACAATCTTTTCAGCCTCAGTGTGGCATCTAGTGTCAGTTTGAGGGGTCAAGGGACTACCCATTCATACACATGAAAGCGCCTTCTCTCTTTCATCCAACCACTTCTTGGCATGCAGCATCTGTGATCTGTATGTATGTGAGAAAAAGAGAGAGAGAGCTTTTTTTCTTCTTACTACAGCCACAAGAATCCTCCAGTCAGCATGGCTACTGGCCAGAGAATTCTGGAAATTATAGATCAAAAAGTAACTTTTACAAGTTCTGATGCATGAAAATGAAATCCCTCTTTCATCCTCAAGTAATATCAACTAAGGCTGTAGTTTCTCCACTCCTTGTAGTGGTAAGAAAACAGCAATCTCAGAAGTCATGAAATTCTGGACACACTCTCTCAGGGAAAAGGGGAGAGGAGAGAAGCTTTGGGGGCCATAAAAGGAGCAGCCAAAGGCTGCTACATGTGGACAGCTGCAACTTGCTTCTCAGAGGACTGAATATTGAATGGAACTCTGCAGATAGGAGCAAGTTTGTACTTGAATGGCTAAGTTTACTGGGTCAAAGAATGCCCAAATCCCATCTGTCAGTAGTACTCCTTTATTATCTCGTATATAAGGAAACTGTTGCCATTCAACTCTGTGGGGAAAACAAAGCACTGAATTTGAGTCACCATTGCCATGAGGATAAGGCCCAAAGAACTGAGCCAAAATGCCCCCTTATTTCACCCCTGTTTTCATGTAGGTAAATGAAAGAAGTTCAGAGACACAGTGGCTCAGCAATTAAGATGCCGACCGACAATTGCAAAACTGGCAGGTCGACAGTTCAAGGCCCAAGTGCTGCATGACAGAGTGAGCTCCCATCACTAATCCCAGCCTCTGCCAACCTAGCAATTTGAAAGCATGTAAAAGTGCAAACAGATAAATAGGTACCACTTTGGGAAGGACTTGTTGGTTGGGGTGTGTGTGAATGGAAGCCCCTTTTCTTACACCCTCTCCTTGTCAACCTTTAGGAGAATCTACCACCAGTCCTTGTCTATGCAGTCTTTGCAATGCCTATGTCCTGCTTCTGTAGCAACAGTGGGAATTCCATAGCTGAGATACTTCCCAAGTTCTCCTCACCCAAATTTCATCCTAGGTACAAGGCTTGAATTTACAGAAACTAAGCAGAGCAGTGGAGTCCAGTGGGTCTTCGAGATGCCTCACACATAGGGTTACCTTGAGTCAGAGTCAACTTAAGGGCAATTAACAATAACAATAAAACAAGGCTTCCAAATTCCCTGATCTTGTTTGCAGATTTGATATGCTTTTCCATTGTGTCTGGTATTTGTTTCCAGATTTTCCATCTTGCACAGAACTTGCTGTATTTTCAGTTCTCATTCTTCTATTCCAGTGGTCCCCAAACTTTGGTCCTCCATATGTTTTGAATTTCAGCCCCCAGAATTCCTGACTGATGGCCAATCTGGCTTAGGCGACTGAGAGTTGAAGTCCAAAAATCTGGAGGACCAAAGTTTGGAAACCACTGCTGTATTCCTTCATGTTCCCAGTACACCTGAGTACATATAAGCATGCACTGACTCACTCACAGCACATAAAAAAATTGATGTGATCTTATTGATATGCCTTCCACGTACTGTTTAAAATAAGTCTATGTGAGTTTTTGTGCCTAATTTGCCAGTAAAAAAAAATGTACCAATTCAAATTCTGAAATCAAGTTCAATCATTTCCAAATTCAACTGGAAAAAAGTTCAATTTTCCATATGGGGAAAATAAAAATAACATATGGAAAAACAGTAAGCAGTATTGGTCTGTCAGAATATTCAGAATGGAAATGTTCTAGTCAGGTGACAAATGAAAGGTGTTTTTATAGAAAACCTCCATTATTATTCCTCCAACTTTTCTGCTCATAGGTAACAAAACTGTATGAAATACATTTGGATTAGAAACAAAGGAAGTGTCTGAAAATCTTAAAGGTTGAATCAGTCTGAATGAGAAATAGAAGGTTGAGTTGCATGGCAGAAACTTTTCAAACATGCCTTATTGAACCTCAACAAAAACTGAATTTCAAATTTGACTGTTCTTCTGTCTAGAAAATCTAAGCCCCCAGTAGTGTATGAACTACTCTGTATGAACATACTTGTGGTATAATAGATGAATAGCCATTTTTCAAAGTGAGCAACATGTCAGGTATTTTCCTCACACAAGAGGAGTAATGCTGATCTGCTTGGGCTCTCTGCTGCTGGTTCCAATGACCATTAAAATGAAAGAGAATAGCAGAGGGATGTGAAGTCTTTCTGCACAGCAGAGGTGTGGGAAAGGGATGACTAACCTGTCTGAGTTAGGAAGAGCCACAGGAGTTGTTCTGGGGTTGGCTCAAAGGGCATATTTATACAGTGGTATTTGTGACATCTGTATTCATGTGTTTTAGTCCAAACCTTTAACTGTTGGGTTGTACTGTGGGTTAGTTCATTGTCATATAAATGATAGGCTTTAGATCAGTGGTTCCCAAACTTTGGTCTTCCAGATGTTTTTGGACTTCAACTCTCAGAAACCTCAATCAACTTGGCTAACTGTCAGGAATTCTGGGAGCTGAAGTCCAAAACATCTGGGTGATCAAAGTTTTGGAAACACTGCTTTAGACTGTGGCTGGACATAGTATGGCCTGCAGGCTGCATGTAGCCCCTGAGACTCTCCACCAAGGCCCCCTTTTTAAATAAAACTGTCTGATTTTGGACAACTTTTCCCCCACACTTACGCAGAAAGCCCCTTCCAAACACATGAAAACACACACAAAAAACACCCTCATAAGGACTGTAGAAGTCTGTACTACCCCCCCGTTGCTCCATTTTCCTGTGTTGTTCCTCTCAAAATGGCAACAGGCAACAATGCAATATCATTTCCAGTTACTATTTTGAGAGGGACTGCATGGGGAAATGGAAGCATTTGGTCTTACTGTGGGGGGAATGTAGATCACTGTGGGGGGGAGTCTGGTGAGGAAAATTGGCCCCTGGCCACCCCTACTTTAAAACATTACTTAAAACCTGTTTTAAGTCAACTTTGAGATGAAAAGGGATTTTTTTTTTCCCACTGTTTAAATGTTGTCTTTTTTCCATAGATACATTCTCAGGGTTTGATGCCGATGTGACTGGAACTACAGAATCTTATGTGATATATGATGAAGGTACTACTGATAGCAAAAAGTCTTTCATATAAAGTGTTTTTTGTCACTTTCCTTTCTTGCTGTCTTCCAGAAATACATTCATAGAGATGTAGTAATAATCTAGAAACAATATGCACCTCTGTGTATCTGAAAATGGAGAGTTGTTTCAGTATTGTTTTTGGTATCCCTGTGGTCAAAATAGAATTTACCGGGGCAGATCCACAGGCAGGTCCAGCTAATCCCTGACCACTGCCTATCCCAACTCAGGTTTATAAACATTGGCGTACAGTGCAGTAATTCACTTAATTTCACCAGCCCCACACCTAATGTGCATACATTGTGGGTAGGAATCTATACAATTAAGATAGTGGTGCTAGTGAGTTGAGTACCTTGAGTACCCATAACTCCTCTTGTTACCAGTTCCAGTCCTATCAGTGGTGGACCCTGCTGGACCATGGCATTTGTCTGAGACCAAAATCCTGTACACTGTTCTGTATGTATGTGCCTTCAAATTGCCTGTTGAAATACAATGACCTCATTAATTTCATAGGGTTTTCTTAGGCAAGGAATACTCAGAGATGGTTTTGCCAGGTACATCTTCAGAAAGTGCATGGAATTTCTTTGTAATCTTCCATTCAAGTACTAGCCAGGAGTGATCTCATTTAGTTTCCAAGATCAGACTGGATCTGATGCCTAGTCCCAAATAGAGTAGATTCCTAAAATAAATTTTTGAATGATGTATCAAATCCAAATGATAAATTTCATTAATTCAGTGGGTCAATAGTAGTTGGAATTAACAATAGTAATCAGGCATAATTGTTTTTGGTTTTGGACCTTCCCTGGTGTTCTATGAACTCAGACTGCCCACTCTCACAGTTCTATGTGATAGGTTAGACTGAGGTCTGGTGACATTCTCGGGGGCATTTAGTGAATGTGATGGATGATCTCAAGGCACTCCAGTCCATGAGTTGTATGCTACATGTAGTACAGTTAGCCCTCTGTATCCATGGATGAATCCACAGATTCAACAATCCATAGCTTATAAATATTCAAAAATAATACAAATTCAGAAAGAAACCTTGTTTTTTTACCATTTTATATAAGGAACACCATTTTACTATGCCATTGTATTTAATAGGACTTGAGCATCCACAGATTTTGGTATCCACAAGGGTTACTGGAACCAACCCCAGCAGATACCAAGGGCCCACTGTATTTTGCAAGGAATTAGTATAGAGGTCATCCAAAGCTCTGCAGGGAATCAATGCAGAAGTTAATTGCTACAGAAGTCCACATTGTCATATTTGGAAAGGAATTAGAGCAGAAGGTCACATTAGTTCTGTAGCCTTATTAGCCACATTAGTTAGTAGCCTTACTAGTCATGTCACTGTCATATCACCTTGCTGAGTCCTAGTAGCTGTCCTTTATTCATCTAATCTAGCACTGGTATCCAGGCATACCCAGCTTGACTCTGTTCTGTTTTTTAAAAGATGTAAAAGACAGCTTTGCAAAATCACTGCAGTGAAGAACAGAGTTGAAATACAACTGATGAAATGTATGGCAAATAGTTGTTCTGCTCCTTTAATAACTCCGTGCAATGTGCAGTTTTTCATATCTGTTAGGTGGTTAATCCATTCTGAGTTTTATTCTGAAGGAGCTATCCAAGTGCTGAATCCACTTCCCACAATAGGTGATCACCATAGATAGATAGATCACTATAGTGTTTTTTTTAAAGAGCATATTCGCTGCCCTGTTGATATATATGATAGCTACCACTGGCACTGTACATTCTCAATCATTTAACGTACATTCACAGGTCTGATGATCTTGATCTTGCTTTTTGCCTAGACTATGAGTTTTTTGAAACTACGTTGCCTCCCTCTACCACCACTACCACCGCAACCACCACCACCACAGAAGTACTGCCTGAAACCAGCTTCCCAGAGTTCAGTGTCACAGGCACAGATCCTCTGTCAGAATATGATGCTGCTGGAAGGAAACGGTTTACTGGTATGTCCCAGGCTTTCCTCTCTTGAATTGCAGTGATTAAATGGCCTAGCTTCATATGATGCTAAATGTGAAATGAGTGTTTATTTATTAGAAACTGTCTCCTGCTGTTATTGGCATGTACCTTCATGTCAGCTCTGACCTATGGCAACCATATCATAGGGGTTTCTTGGCGAGAGTTATTCAGTGGCAGTTTGCCATTGCTTTCCTTTAATTTGTTGTTAACTGCCCTAAAGTCAGCCTCAAACCATGGCAACCTTGTGAATGAGATACCTCGAAGCCCCACTTATCGCCTGTCCAGGTGATAAATCAGTGTTTCTGGGAAATCTGGCTAAAGGTCCTGTTGCTGGGAAATATTATGAGGAGCTATTATTAAAGCTGACTTATTTGCACATTCTCAAAATGCATAGATGTTCTCCCAGAATGAAAGGGAATTAGTGGCCTAAAACAGACAGGCCGAAGGTACCGTGTCGGCACCGAAATTAGGGTTCTAGAGCACGTGGCAACTGCACGTTCTGGAATCTCAATACATATGGACAGTGCCATCTTTACGTGGCACCGTTCAAAGATGGTGTGTGTGTGTGATGCAAGTGTGGCACCGCATCTGCACCGCTGGGCAGTGCTTGCCTCTTGGATGTGTCACAGTGCGCCAATGACACACTGGTAACACTGTCCCAGTGCGCCCAAAAGAACCCGTTTTTTTCCGGGTTCTTTTTGGTCCGGAGAGACGCTGTGCAGTTTGGCTGCTGCAGCGTCCCTCCAGCCCATTCCTGGGTTTCATTCAAGACCTGAAAGAAATTATCTAGGGTGCTAAATTTTATCCCAAACTAGGTTCAGAAACTTAAATTGCTCCTCTAAAGTCTGAATTAAAACCTGGAGCAGATCCATTACATCCCTGACATAAAGAGGAAAGTGGGAAGTGGGAAGCTTCTGGTTAGATATTATGGCCAAATGTTTAAAGGCCCAGGACTTGTTGTTTTTTCCTTCTCACCCCCTTGGAAAATACTCACAGCAGATCTCTGCATTCTAGGAAGTCTGTGTTGGTTATCTGACTATGTCATCCTGCTCAAACTGTGGGTTGTGGTAATTTGAAAATGAATGAAGCAGCAGCAAGTCATGTCTCAGATCTGTTGGTTATGGTAGCACAATGGAGCCTATTCCAACTGATGATGGACACTCTTTCCAGTGATTAATGACAGCTCTGTGGGGTGGATTAGGTGATGAAATAAAATGCCCATCACCATCCTAATCCTTAAATGTCACTTGGCAGAGTTAACCATCTAATTATGTCTTTAAACAACAACAACAACAACAACAACTGGTAATCTGCATTTCTGCCAGACAAGACTTTGAAGGGACGTTCATCTAATTTCTGTCAAGTGGTTAAATGGCATTAATCTTCCCTCTCTCTGACAGTATTTCTCAGTTATTCGTGATTTGAAAGAGCATGGAGTGTCTGAGAGGTAAACAAATGACATACTGGTGGAAAATAACTTCCTAGAGGGATGAAATCTAACAACATAGACTAAAAAAAAAAGTTCTTATAAACACTTCATGCCATTCTGAGCAAAAGGGGGGAAGTTGCCCTTCTAACAAAATCTTTAAACGGTAACTGAATAAACAGTTGCTTCAATAATTTGTAAGCTATGTGTGAGTGAATATTTTTGTCTTTGTAAAATAGAAATGTGTTCACAAGAGTGGTTCCAGAGTTTAGTTTCTAAACTTTTGAGGGTAATCATGTACTCTGAGAAGGCCAAGGTTCCACCTCAGTTACTTTTTCATGACTTCCTCAGTATCACTGAAAGCTTCTTATAGCAGTTATTTCACATGAATGTTAGCTCCTTAAATGCCATGCCTTCTGCTTTCTCATCCCTTTAAGAATCCCAGTAAATCAAGATTATTTAATGCAGTGATTCTTAACCACCTTTTAAACCCCCTTTGAGAAAACTATGGAACCCCCCTCCTTAGAAAAAATGATCATAGACATTTGTTATGTAACTTCCAGTCCATTCTGACTTATGGGAACAGTATCATAGGGATTTCTTGATAAGATGTATCCAGATGAGATTTACCATTGCCTTACTGTAAGACTGAGAGTGTATGACTTGCCTAGAGTCACCCAATGGGTTTCTATGGCTGAGCAGGGATTTAAACCCAGGTTTAGTTCCAACACTCAACCACACTGGGTCAAAATACAGACAAAATTTTGCATGCCATTCATTTTATTGCATTGGAAATTTATTTCCTTCATGTAGATACAATATATAAATAGCACTTATAAGGAATAATCTCTCTGTGTCTTATATTTGCATGCAACAAGTAATGGCTACTTCTTGAAAAAACAAAATAAATGAAAATTGTGCAGTTATAACAAATGGTAAAATTTAATTCTGCAAAAATAAATTTCAGCAGCAAGACTGCTATTCTATGGCTTCACTGAATAGTTCAAATTGTGGAGTGGTATTTTTTACATTGGATGCAGTGCACAGAAGAGCTACATAAAAGAGATGAGAAAATGAGAACAGATGATATTCCAATTGAATGGCTACAACCACACAGACAGAATCAACTCTAATGTTAACTAAAATATGTCAACAAAATGGTGGCCAGTAGATTGGAAATGTTCAATATAGATCTGCATCCAAAAAAGGAGACATAAAAGCTTCAGCAACTATAAGACCATAGCATTAATTTCCCACACAAGCAAAATTGCTCAAAATTCTGCAACATAGACTCCAACCATGTATGAAGAGAGAACTCCCAGAGGGCAAGCAGGATTAGGTAAGGAAGAGGCACTAGGGGCCACATTACAAACATACAGTGGTTAATGGAGTGCACCAAGGAATTCCAAAACAAAATCATCAAAGCCTTTGATTGCATCAATCACAGAAAGCTATAGAACACTCTTTTTTAATATTAAAAATTATTTTTATTTGCACAAATCACAATAATCTCATACTTTCAACATTAAAAACGTACAACATAAATCTATAGCCTACTACAAATATCATAACAAAGGACATGACTAATTTAGATAACCAAAAATTAATGGCTATTTCAGGTTTCAATGTAACGCCAAAAGCTATATACTTAGGAATAATGATTTCAAATAAGAATTCATATTTAATGAGATTAAACTATAAAAAACTAGAAAATGAAGTTTAAAAAGACTTAAATAATTGGAAAGATTTAAATTTGACATTATTGGGCAGAATTTTGGCCATCCCAGGTTTTTATTTTTATTTCAATCAATACCAATAATCCAAAAAGAAAATTCATTAAGGGAATGGCAAAAGTTAATCACCAATTTTATCTGGGCTGGGGAAAGCCCAGGATAAAACAAAAATATATGCATGACTCAGTCTTGAGAGGAGGTTTTGCTGTCCCAAATCTGAAATTATATTTCGATGCTTCGGCTTTTTTATGGATGAGGGATTGGTTATCATTAGAAAATAAAAAAACAATTAAAATTAGAAACTGTGGAACTTAGATTTGGGATCCATGGATTTTTATTTTATGATAAACTTAAAGCAAATAGTGATTTCAATAATCACTTTGTTAGAGCAACAATATATAAGGTTTGGCAGAAATATAAGAAAAGAATTTGTGGCAATATAACAACATGGACCTCCCCACATGAGGCTTTATATAGATCTGACCCATTTAGAAAAGAAAGATGGTTAAAATATGAAAATATATTACAAAAGACAAATAATGATCTGGAATTAAAATCATTAGAACAAACCAGGAAAGAGGGATATGAATGTAGCTGGTTTCTGTATCAACAACTGAGAGCTAGATGCATGGAAGATTAAAAAAACATTAGGTATTACAGATAAAAAAATCAGAAACAGAAGTCATCTTATTTTCACAAAAACCAGTGCTATTATCAAGAATATATAAACAATTATTAGAAATTTATATGGAAGAGGACCTAATTAAAGACAACATGATAAAATGGGCCCAGAATTGTGGCAAAACTCTGGAACTGGTACAATGGGAGAAATGCTGGGGAACTAGATTAAAATACTCTGCCAGTCAAGACATCAGGGGAAATTATTACAAAATACTGTATAGATGGCACTTGTCCCTGGACAAAATAAGCAGAATATATAAAACAGGGAAAGATTGTTGTTGGAAATGTAAGCAAGAAAAAGGTACTTTTTTCACTTATGGTGGACATGCTTGTTTGCTAAGAGCTTTTGGGTAAAGATCTGTAGAAATATTAACAATATATTGGAAATTAATTTGCAATGTAGCCCAGAGGTACTATTACTGTGTATGCTAGATGATGTAAATGAGAAAAAGCATGGGAGAGTTATCTATTATATGTTAGTTGCAGCTAGACTTACCTACGCAAAGCATTGGAAATCAGACAAAGAAATACAAATTGAAGAATGAGAAATAAAGCTACTAGACATGATAGAAATGGATATGACATTTGTTTTTTCTATATTTACTTTTAATCCCGAGATTTGTTCGAACTTTTTCATTTGTTCTAATAACAGTTGTATACACAAAGCTATAGAAGGCTCTTGAAGACATGGGAGTGCCACTACATTTGATAATCCTCATGGGAAATCTGTACTTAGAACAAAAGGCTAATGATAGAACAGAATATGGAGAAAATGAAAAGTTCCCAATTGACAAGGAGGTCAAGCAGGGCTGCATCTTATCACCCTACCTGTTCAACCTGTATGCAGAAAAGATCACTAGAAGAGTAAGTCTAGACTTGGAAGAAGGAGGAGTGAAGATAGGAAGAAAGAATATCAACAATCTTAAGATATGAGGATGGCATCATACTACTACCAGAAAAGATCACAAACTTGGAACAATTATTAAGGAACAGAAAGGAAGAAAGTGCAAAGGCAGGCTTGCTGGTGAATATAAAGAAAATAAAAATAACGATCCGCATAAATTCAAGCTAGATAATAAAGAAATTGAAATAGTTAAAGATTTCTTGTACTTTGGATGAAACATCAATCAGAATGGAGACTACAGTAAAGAAATAAGAAGACTAAGAATGGGAAGGACAGTGGCAAAAGATTCATGGACCTTTCCATGGGCTATAGATTAAGAATGTCTTATTTCACAAATGTGAAATATTTTGAGAGAAGATAGTGTTTCCCAGACAGGACACCTCAGTGATTCTAACTGCAGGAGTATGTTATGTCTCCATAATTTGGTAGAATGGTGTATGGTTCATATAGGAGATTATGGTGAAGAAACATCAACCATGCCACTTTACGGCTACCTCTGTCTCCTAGTGTAATGAGGAACAGAGAATAGCAACCTGCATCCCAAGAAGGGCCAGAATGTGGCTTACAAGATGCTCACTGTTGACCCCATCACACCCCTTTCCAAAGTCCCAACTCCTGCAGAGAGCAGGATGGAGATAATGCACATGCAGTCTCCTGGTCTTAATTGGGACCTCCAGGGGCTGGCTGAGTTGTTCCCCTGAGGAAGCAGAGTGCTTGACAGAACTGACCCTACCAGTAGGCAGATTTGTGACATCATGAAAGGATGTCAGATTTTTAGCTCTTTAATTTTTGTGATTTGGTTTGCACTGTCAGGAATGAGGAGAGGTGCTTACACAATTTTCTTTTCTTATGTGACAAAATAACTTGGCTGGCTTTGGATACTATGCACCTTGACTGGTAATGGAGTGGGGCACCGTCCTTTCTTCTGTCTCTGGCAACAAAAATCGTAGACCACCCTCCTTGCCCCCACTACTATTCAGCAAAGGGGCCAGTTGGAATGAACACATTCATCAAAGACTTGCATTTAGCTTCTAGGATGGCATGGGGCGGGGCAGAAATTATTTTTATATGGTTAACTGCCATCAAGTCGACTTCGACTTATGGCAACCTTATGAATGAGGGACCTCCAAGTCACCATGTTATCGTCAGTCCTGTTCAGGTTTTGCAGACTCAAGCCCGTGACTTCTTGGAATCTATCCATCTGGAATGGGGTATTCCTCTTTTCCTGCTGCCTTCTACTTTACTAAGCATTTTTGTCTTTTCTAGTAAGCCATGTCTTCTCATGATATGGCCAAAGTACAACAGCTTCAGATTAGTTATATTGGCTACTATGGAGAGTTCAGATTCATTAGGACCTATTTATATATCTCTTTTAGCAGTCATTTTCATGGTGTCCCTTGCTGAATGGGTCAGATTTAGCTCAAGGGCTGCCAGTTGCTCATCCCTGATATATTTCCCCACTGTATCAAACATTGCTTCTAAAACTTATAAACAAACATGGGTATGT
Source organism: Sceloporus undulatus (assembly GCF_019175285.1). Lineage (NCBI taxonomy): Eukaryota > Metazoa > Chordata > Lepidosauria > Squamata > Phrynosomatidae > Sceloporus > Sceloporus undulatus. The sequence goes on along the minus strand of NC_056522.1, from coordinate 80,049,417 downwards.
ACCATGAATATTCAAGAATATAAATGCAACTTTCTGATCTCTGATTGATTCCTTTCCTCAGACTATGGCTAAATCATAAGGAATGTTTGTCATGCTGGTAGTTTCCACAGCACTAGATTTATGTGAATTCTCATACTGTTCTTGGAGGTTTCCAGATGGCATCAGTTTACAGACGTGAAAATTTTAGCAAATGGCAGGAAAATAGACGCATTCCTAGTGCAGGAAATGAATGTCTAATTTACTGTGTTTTAAAAAACAACAACAAAGTAAGTGCATACTTTATCTGGTTTGTAATTTCAACTCACTGTTGGTGTTTTTTTATTGTCAGGATTTTGTTTTTGAACTAATCCATCCGTCTTGAGAAATGTTTGTAATAACAGTTCCTTTCTGTATTTTCTTCCAGCTCCTTATGTGACTTACCTGAACAAAGACCCGGGAGCTCCTTGTTCATTGACAGAGGCACTAGATCACTTCCAAGTAGACAGCCTGGATGAAATCATACCCAACGACCTAAAAAACCCAGAGACGCGTCCTCAGAAGGTTCCTCACAATATTACCATAGTAGCTGTGGAAGGCTGCCATTCCTTTGTGATTCTTGACTGGGCAAAACCTATGCATGGAGATCTGGTCACAGGTACAGTAATACTGGCTAGTTGTGATGAATGTTGGGTTTGGTAATTGGTTGTTTCTCATTACTAATGACATCTGCATAGAGCAAAATCATTTTATTTATCATTCTGCTCTTGAGCAAATACATTTTTATTCAGGCAGGGTTTTATTAACTAACTGGGTTTAAATGAACATTTAATGTATTATTAAGGTGGTGTTTTAAAATGCTTTCATGACTTCTTTAAATTAATACATAATTTTATATTTATATGTTATTGTGTTTTATTGCACATTTTAATATGTTATAAATAAACACTATGTCCCAACCTTGAGAGAAAGGTAAGATATGAATGGATTTATTTATTTTAAGTTGATAATCTTCACATATTCACCTATTCAGATTTAAAGGATTTATATAAAATATAGAATATTTTACATAAATATATAAAATATATTGCATACACACAACATATATACATATTTTTAAAAGTATTTAAATATATTCATATAATATAATAGAGTTGTAGTATGACCAATCAGACCTTGAAAATGTTACTTTATTTTTTTAGATTGCAGTTAGTTGATAATTCTGAGAGTTGAAGTCCAAAAATGTAACTCTTCTAAACTCCCCCCCCCCAAAAAAAAAACCCTGTAAGGGGACAGCCTGAAGATGGCTAACTCATTGTGACAATCTTTTGGTGTGTACTGTATCCCAGGATTCTCTAAAGTTAGTGGCTTGAGAATTTCGACCTGGAAACCTACTGGGTGGCCCTGGGCAAGTCACAGCTTAAAGAGAGGCAATGACAGACCTCCTCTAAATAAATCCTGCCAAGAAAATCCTATGATAGACTTACTTTATGTTGGAGTTGACTTGAAGGCACATAACAATGACAGCAGCAAATTTAAAATTGGATTACATGGTTGATAATTTCCATCTTCTTCAGAATCTCAAGGAAACTCACCAGGTGCATTGGCTCAGTGCCAGACAAGAAGCAAATAATACAACACAGATGCAGTTCTGAATGTAAATAGCATTAAAAATAGAGTAGTCTAGATTTATTGAATGAAGAGTCTATTGTAAACTGTGAATGCTAGACACAAACAGGTGGAGCATAGACATATCAGTTATTTCTTACAGGTGTTGATAACTTGAGTTAGGTGTGTTTACTTGGGAGATTTCATTGAGACTATTTCTGTGCTTTACTGCAGAACCTGAAATGAGAACAGTTGTTATGAGAAGAGATAGAATGGGCTTGCATTTTTTCTGTGCTGACATTAGTTGTCTCTCCAAAGCTCAACCATCTGAATACACTCAGAAATTCTCCATATAAGCAGTATTGACAGGCCTATGGCCTGAAGTACACAAGAAAGCTACTGAGCAACCTCACCACAAACCCAGGTGCCCACTCCACTGGTAGATGGTGAATGTGGGGAAAGAAAAGCATAGATGCAAGTTTCTTAGGCTGCATCCGCACTGCAGAAATAATCCAGTTTGACACCACTTTAACTGCCATGGCTCAGTGCTGTGCAATTCTGGGACTTGTAATTTGTTGTGTAACCAGAACTCTCTGACAGAGAAGGATAAAACTATAATTCCCAGAATTCCATAGCATTTAGCAATGGCAGTTAAAGTGATGTCATACTGGATTATTTCTCCAGTGCAGATGCAACCTTTGTCCCTAAGATGTCCTTTGTGGTCAATATCATCATTGTTGTCATCGTCATCATTACCATCAATGTCATCTTAATCATGATCATCATGATAGTCATGTTAGGGCCTTTTCTAGCATAAGAAAGAGAAACAATATGAGGCCAATATGAGATTCCATTTTAAGGAGTAGGAGCAGTGGAACTGGTGTGCATCCTTTCTACATGTGGAACTCCTTTCCATTTAGGGCGGTTATGAAGAGGGCTCTGGTATTTGGTGGTAGAGGCCTTGTGACTAGTAATGTATGGAAATCTCTGATGGCATTTTGTTGAAACCATGACTTGTTCTGTGATGTATAGCAGCTTTCTTCAACCCACTCCTTTTAGAGTTCCTTTTGCCAACTGATCCCAGTTTCTCAGGAGGGTAGGAGCTGGCTTTTCTTCCAAGAAATGTAGTAAAATACATTTTGAAAACAAAACATTTGTTAAAATTTAATTACCTCAAAAATGAACCAAACAAAGCACAATTAGAAACAAAATAATGAAGAAACACTGCCCAACCAATTAAAACTCCCTATAGCAATTGAGCAGCTTACATGCCAAAAGCCTCTTTGAGTAAAATCTTTGTTGCCTGCCAGTGGAAGGACAACAGACAGGGAATCATTCTAACTTCTCTTGGCAGGGAATTGAAGAAGCAGAGGGTAGCCTCCCAAAAGATCATCTCTCAGGCCCTGTCCTTTCAGTGTCTCCAAAGGAATGGGATCAGTTGCTATTTAATTTTGTCCTGATGATGGGTCTGCTGGTGTATTGGACTATAAGTCTACACATATATAACATATCCTTTTCTTGACAGGATATTTAGTTTACAGTGCATCATATGATGACTTCATCAGAAACAAATGGTCAACCAAGACTTCAGGAAACACAAATCTACCCATTGAAAATCTGAAGCCAAATACAAGGTACCAGTCTGTTCTGTTTGGGTTATACAGTTATTTTTTTAAAAAATCACATTGCAGAAATGTTTTAGCTATTATGAGAGCACCTTCCAAATTGTACCTAGGCTTGCCTTGCCAATTTCAATCTCATTTTGCTCATTCTCTTTGTCCTGCCTTTTCTACCATAGCAAGCTATGGATGGAAAGAAATAACTGCTGACACCAAACTAAAAGGCAGCTTCTGTTTTGGCCCAGAACTTTAAATAGTTCTTTCCTCCATTGAAAACTCCAGAAGGATATTTTTAATCCTCCTAACCCATTTAGCAAAAGGAATAAAAAGCCAAACACTACCAGAGTTCCTATTAATAATGGAGAGTTCAAGCGTGTTTAGAAACCTTAATGGCTGAGTTCCAAAACCTAACAGAGACCTCATTCTATTCTGTTCTATTCTTCTTCTTTTAGCTGTCCAATTTTGGCTTGTACAGCCATGCCTATAGCAACAATTAATTTTAGCAATTTTCTTCTCTCTGTGATAAAGTCTTTGAAAACCACGTCCTTTCTGAAGATTATTCATTGTTCAGAACTTATTCTGAGCAAAATGTGCATGTGGTTGTTTTGCAGATAAAATAGATTTTTTTTGTACAAGAAACAGCTTTTTCTGCATGGAAAATAATATTTCTGTGTCAGCTTAATATTGTAGTTCAAGACTTAATATTGTAGTTCAATTGCATGTGGTGTTTTGTACTGAAAATGGAATTTTCTGCATGGGAAGCAGCTTTTTCTGTACAGAAATAATATTTCTGCATGAAAATATTATTTTCCATGCAGAAAATACTGTTTCCAAACAGAAAATGATGTTTTATGTACAACCTCATTATGTGCAAATTTTTCAAAATAAGTTCTGAACTGCAAAAATTAGCATCAGTCCAGGATTCTTCTCATCACAGTTTCCCAACTTTTTTATATGTTTTAATATTCCTTCCTTCCCTGTTGAATGTGTCCTTTATTGTTTGCAGTGAAGAGAGCCTACATATTAGACTCAGAGTATGTTATAAAACAAATAAAATGAATTGCATCAACTGAGGGCAGGTCTTCTGTTGCAGCTTTGCTACTACCTGTACTTGGTTCACTGTAGCAGTGAATGGAATAGCTTCCTCAGCACTGGCAGTAGGATTATTTCAGCAGCTACAAAACTCTGGATTCTGTTGGGGCTGGGTTCTTAGGTATACAGTTCATGAACCCCAAGGGCATCCTGTGGAAAAACATGGCATGATGGAATGGCTCCAGTTTTACCCACATTTGCTTTAGTACAGAAAAAAGCCCTACAGAGGAATATATGTGCTTAGGTATCAAAGTCCTATTACAGGCATTTGCCTGCACCCAGCTAAAGCTAAACTGTGCAGAAGATGGCAGTGCAGATATAAACGCCATCCCCACCCTGTGTGCCTAGCTGCATTTTTTGATTTGTGCATGTAGTCAGTGCAAAAAGCTTTGTAAATCATGTTCAGCCATGCCTACAGAGCTCTTGTGATCAAAAACCCAAGCTTGAAAAAAAAATACCTTGGGGAGATTAGAATTCTGCAAAACTGGGAATTGTGGTCCAAAAAGTAATGTTTCCAAGCTCATTCCAATGCAGTGAGGCAAAGAGGATTGTGGAGGAGGGGAGTGAGAGTAGGTGGAGTTTGGCGTTACTTTCCCTACAAATATATTTTACCCAACCCATATTTTTATAGGCAAACATAGACATGCATAGAGAGTCAAACCTTGCCAAAGCAACTCACCATCAATTCAACTCCTCAGAAATGTGTGTCATGAAATTGCAACACATAAATTTGTGAGATGGTACCTTATGTTCATTTCTGTTGGGCTTACTGGACTTCAGCATGATTCTGTAGCCATAGTCCAGTTCTGCCAGAAATCATTTTTGTCTGGCTGTTTCTTAAAAACGAACTGGCTTCAATTATGCTCTTTAAAAAAAGAGAGAATCAAGGATGTAGGATGCATGGGAAGAGGCTTGGGATTGTTCTTTTTCTCTGGCATCAAAATATCATTTGCATTGTCAGCTATTATAATTTGTGTTCTCTCTGAACTCATGGGCTGAAACAACCACAGATCTTGTGACTTATAAATAGCTCTTCAACCACTGGCAACATTTCTGTAATTGGGCAAACATGAACTGGAAGATTAAAGCTGGACTAAAACCATGTGTTCACGATTATGTGTAGATTTTGGGGAAACTCTGACAGGCTAAACTGCAATCTTACAGTAAATACATACTGTACAGAATTCAGATCAGTTTTTTTCTTATTTTTAGGTACCGTAAGTACATGCGATCCCAATCTGGATCATGACCACTTTACATGAGTGGGGCAGCAAGCAAAGGCTAAAGGAAGGTGGGGGGGAAATTTGATGCCAATTGAGTTCTTTCCCTTCTCCTCCATGTGGGTGTACATTTTATATACTCAAAGGCAGGAATAGAGGTTTAAATGTCCCTCTCTTGTCTGTCTAGTCCCATTTCAGATGATGACCATATTTCCTTACTTACAAGTAAAGAAATAGATCTTAAACAGCACACTGTGTATATATATTGTAGAACTAAGTTTAGCCCTGGGTTCACCTTTGTCCTAGGGCTAGCTGAATGATCATAAGCATTCTGAACTATCATAAACATTCAATGTGGGTTTTTAAGCTCTTCTTTGAGTTAATGTACAATGAATAACACTGAATTATTTTACTAAAGGAATTAATTCAGGTCTTGATGGAATAGTGAAATGTGTCCTAAATAGGAAAACATAAAGAAGCCTTATTCTCAACTAATTTAGCATGAGAGCGGAAATTTTATTATCCTCTCCAATTTGAACACATTTTAAGCTATAAATCTACTCTCTGGTGTTTTTGAAAGACCAGAGGTCTGAGCTACTCAGCAATTCCTATTTAGCAACATGTACTTGTATGCAGTAATATTATGATGATCAGTCATAAACTTGGTGACAGATTATGAAATATGGATCATAAAATGGATTATGAATCTGGACTGATAGATGAACTATGTTGCACAGGCTTAATCGAGCATGTTTATCTTCTTGGCAAACTTAAATTAGAAATTTTATTTATATAAAGCAAATTTAACTTCTAAAACAAAAGTGGGAACCTCATAAGAACAGGACAAACACAACGTGCTGAATTTTCTTTTTTATAGCAAGGGATCACAAGAGTTTATTGCAAAGTAGCATCATTCATGTGACTATTTTGCTTGTATAAACCATTATTTGAAATTGCCACTGTGGCTGTTTGAGACACAGCCATTTCTGTTGTAGTGTGCAGATTAATAAAACTCCTTTCTAAATATTATTCTGGCACCAGCCAGTTTCTAGGGACCAACTGAACGCTGTTCTGTTTATTTATGTTTTTTGTGGGATTTACCCTTGGATTGGAGTATTGTTTCTTATTCTGCTGGCTTCTGTTTGAAGTAGTTCAAAATTGTTTTTTATTTAATCTTTGTATTCATTTTGGAGTATTATAAATGTAAAGTCAGAATTGACCCTTCACATAGAGTATCCCACTCTCCGTTTGTTTCTTTTTGGAAATACTTTTATAGTTATAGTGCAAAACTATACTGTACATTTTAACACTGTATCTGTAGAAAGTTCAAAGAAAATAAAGGAAAAAATAATATTGTAAATGCAGCGCAATGCAGAGAAATTGTTTAACCTAGTGACTGGAAACATCATGAGGGAAGGAAAGTCAGGGGAAAGCTCTTGTAGTAAAGGTCACATCCCTATTCCAAACATTATCAGCGGGGCTGCCCAGAAGTACACTAGAAATTAAGACCATGGAATTTATCATAGTATTAGAAACTCCTGGGACAGAATTTTTGTAAAAAAAATGCACTCCCTGCCCTACGTTTAAAAAGTCATAGCTGGTCCCAAAAATCATAAGATATAGGCATTGTGTCTAATGGATATTTTAAAAAACAAATCCCAACAAAATCCCACCAAATTTCAAGGTTTTCAACCCAAAGATTCTCCCTACTACTGTGAAATCACTCTTTCCTCCTTCTTCAGAAATGGTAATTAAATTCAAAACTAATTCAGAAGTATAGTTTTTAACATCTTGATTCCGAAGGGAGACATGATTTTGGAACAACATCAAGCTGTTGCACTTAAATCCAGGGCTTGTTTAACATGGTTGTGGGGTGATGTATTTTCATAAGGAAATTAATTATTATACCACTTATACATTCTCATTGAAACACATCATTGCTTTTCCTCTCCAACTTTCTGGTCTAAGGCAGAAAGCCTAGACGGGAGCATAAATTTAAGATGTTGTTTTCTTTTACTGTCCCAGAAAATAACCTGTTAATAGTTGCTAGAATTATAAAGTCTCACACAGCTTCATATAATTAGAAACCAACTCTTAGAAGCCATAGTATTTTCCATGGGCAGAGCTTTCACTCACAGAAGGTACCACTGCCTGAGTTTTGAGGAGCTACACAATCCTCCTCTGCCTGCCATGCCACAGCCCACTTTCATACTTGACGAGAGGGAAACTGTGCATGTATATTATATATGTGTAATTATTACATGTGTTCCTTTTATTGTATGTGCTCCTATGCAACACTAGTGCGTATTCCATCATCATTTTTTGGAGTACTTCAGCCCTATAGGACAAAACTGGGGATGTAGCATAGCAGTAAATTCTAATCAGTTGCATGCTTGGCGGCCTTCAAGACAGTTGCACATTTAGTACACATGTCTGGATGCAGTTACAGAACTATGTATGATTGGAAACACTGATTGGCTTGGGTTCTCAGACATAGAAGCTCTATAACCACATTTCATAGAAGCATAGAATCATAGATTTGGAAGAGACCACAAAGGCCATCCAGTCCAACCTCCTCCATGCAGGAATACACAATCAGAGCACCACCAAAGAGATGGCCATCCAGCCTTTGTTTGAAGACCTCCAAAGAAGTAGACTCCACCACTATCTGAAGAAGTGTGTTCTACTGTTGAACAGCTCTCACTGTCAGGAAGTTCCTCCTAGGCCTGATTCCCACTACCTTTTAAACCAGATCGCAAATCAAATGAGTCTGTTTCCCACTTTAATCGATTTGTGGAAGTGATTCATAGAGGGGGGCCACACGCTAGACTCATTTAGCCCACATGTTTTTGATGCTGATGTTTTCTGTATCTTTTTGGATAAATGGATTCTGTGCAAGTGTGAACCAGATGCAGATTGGAATCAATTTAAATTTGTCCTTCGGCCGGCTGGAGCGGGACCATTTTGAACCGATTCATTTGTCAATGTAAACCACAAGTGGGTTATTTTACAGGGGAAAATGTGATCAGAGCAAATGTAGTGGGAACCATGCTCTGCTGTCAAGTGACAATGTAAACATAATGTTTACATAATTGAGTGTAAACATAATGACTGATGAGTTGTTCATTCCTTGTCCTTGAGCTTTATAGACTATCAGCATTTTTCAGCTAGTGTGGCCAAGCTTTGATTTTTTTCTCCCATTGGCCAGGAGTGGCATGAGACAGAGTAGGTCAGCATACTATGGAATGATGTCATGTCATATATGATGCAATGCTAGATGCTATGAGAAAGAAAAGGAAGAAGAGACAGTGACAGGCAGTTTCATGTCTCTTGCAACATCTAGTACTTACCTCAAGCAGTCAGTTAAGAGCAGTAATATAACCAAATGTTTGGATGGTTGCCTAGAAAGCAGCTTGTTATTGCTATTTTTTGCCATTTCTGAAGAAGATTTGTTGACAGTTCAGACTCTTGAAATGTTGGCTTTCAGGCAACTCATGGGATTTGGAAATTAAGAGCTCTGAGTTGCAGTCTTGGCATTCCTGAAGACTTCTAGTGTGCAAGTCACTTGGAACACTTCCTTAGAAGGAATAGTAAGCAAATCCAAGTGTTTGTATAATTGTACCACTTAATTGTGTGTTTTCATGCATAAAAATCAGGCAACTGGCAAGGCTGTCAAACAGCTTTCTTATAAGCTTCACCATTTGATCCTCCAAGCTCTGTACCCATCTTCAAATCCATTTAAAACGTTCTGAGGAAACATTTGTGACCCATTGTGTCTTATACCACTCACAGCCAAGCTACTTGGCCTGATTAACATTTATTTCTGTTAAAAGATAAATTCAATGGATATCTTTTTGTCTCTGAACATGTGCCTGTTCTTCACATCCAAGCCCAAGATCTCTGCTCTCTCTTCTACTAGAGTCTGAAATCATTGTGATAGAGATTAGAATTCACCATAATTGTGCCACATTGGCTAGATCATTTTTCCTCCTGCAGCCACTCCTGAGGATGATTCTCCTATAGGGAGATCTAACTCCTAAGATGTAAGAAGTAAGGGGTAAAAAACCAGCACACTATCCCCACCACTACCCCAACCAATAGCAGCTCTTCAGGCTGGTAGTCAGGCCCGGAGCTAGGTTGCCTCTCTGATAGCAGGGTGGGAATGGTACACAACTCCAGACACAGCTCTCAGAAATCCTAGCCTACAGAGCCAGATATGAGGAGTGCTGGGAATTGCAGTATAATCATGAAGGGCCACATAGTTCCTACCACAGTCCTAGAGAAAAGCTGCCTGCTTTATGCAGGTGGACAGGCAATTGAATAGGTCAGGTTCAGTTTGATCGTGTCCTTCCAAGTCATTTTGTGTCCTTTTGAATGCAGAGTGCACAAAGCTGCATCACCTTCTCTTCATTGCTGAGACTTGGCTGGGAGTTCATAGAAGGTAGTGCTTGGACAAGTCTTCCTCTCTTAGCTAAATTTATACCAAGAGTTTGGAAATGGTACTTTTGGAGAGTAGTAGTCCAAAATGTTAACTTTCCAAAGCTCCGGTTATAAGTGGAGATAACAGGAGATAATCATGTGTATCACACTCAAGAGTTTCTTGGAGGCAAGGCAGTCTATAAATGTGGCAGATAAGTGAAGCTGGTTGGCTCCTATCCCAGTGTTCAAGGAAATAGAGCTGGGAGCTTTGAATATTAGACTGTGCTCCTTGAGCTGTGGTAAGCCTCTTCAGCCATCCAGGAGAATGAGGGTCTATATTTAAACCACCAAATAATATTTCCACAATGTGTAGGACTATGTCGGGGAAATAAAGGGAAGAAAAGAAAACATAACTCTCTTAAATTCCAAGCTTTTATGTGGTTTTCATCTGTTACAGGCAGTTTTATAGAAAGGAAAGTTATGGGAGGGTGCTGTTTTTATCCCCATAGATATCACTCAGTAGCATTCAGAACAGTTTGCAGACAACAGTATGCAGAAAAGTTGTTAAGTGTGAGGAACAAGTGAAGAAGAGAAAATGTCGCAAACATTGAACTTTTTACAATTTCACTTTCAGAATATACATGGGGAAATAATTCAAATAATACCATCAGTTAAGAAAAACAACAAAAATCTGTCCTTCCATGTAAAAGAAGCAACACATCTCCTTCTTCTGAATGCCTGCTACTGTGGGTGAATCTAAACAAGCTAAATAATGCATCCTTACCTTGATCCCTGTCCTGTTGGAACACATGAAGTTCCTCTTGTTCCAATGTGAAAACACATATTTTGCATGCCTGAGGGATTTAAGGTGATTTGAAAAATCTTCAATTATTTTTTAAAAAAACTTGTTCTTCCCAAAAACAGTGGAATAAAATGCCCAATACTGACTAGAATGTTGGTAGCAGTAAGTTTTTTTCCACACCTCTGTTCTAGTCTGAAACATAAGAGAACTGTCAACATTTGTGTCAACATTACAGAGCTGAGTGTATCAGCTTAGTCACTTTGTCAGAAAGGACAAAGATGTGGGCACTGTGAGGATAGCCTTTGAGAAAGATCTTAAAAGTATAGGCTGTTTCTAGTAGCAATACAGCAGAATGTTTTGTTATACCAAATGAGACCCTTTCTTTGGGAAAATACATAAGGCAAGAGACAGACAATAGCTTTTCAGTCAGTTATATGTGGCATGATGGAACCAGTAGTATTCATATGCAATGGCCTTTCATAGACTTGAGCCTACTTCCTCAGATGCATTTGGTATCCAGATGAAGTAGTACCCATAAACACAAATGCATAACTCCCTATCTTTTTTTGTTCTACTAATGTTTCTTCTCAACCATGTTTTTTGCAGTATACACCACATGAAATCTTGGCTCCATTATATGACCTTCAGCATTCTGAAAAACCAATTGTCTGTTTCCAGCCTTAGTTAAAGCCTGAAGCCCTAGTACTTGGAGCAGTAATTGTCTTAGATTTTCTATGCATCATAACATTAAGTTAAGTTTGAAGTTGAATGGAATATTGTCAAGGAAAATAATCCAGGTTTTGGTGGCATTTCCCCTGTCTGAGCCAGTTACTTAGGAAGGTCATGTGGTTTTAGAGGATGCTGTTCTTTTGGTGAGACTCACTTTTGGATGAGAAATAAACTAAATGGCCAAGTCATTGCTAGGAACTGGAGAATGTCAGTATTTTTCCTTCCAGCATTAGGGAGTGTGTGCGTGTTTGCAAGTTGGGAATGTTTGAAGTTGAATGGAATATTGTCAAGGAAAATAATCCAGGTTTTGGTGGCATTTCCCCTGTCTGAGCCAGTTACTTAGGAAGGTCATGTGGTTTTAGAGGATGCTGTTCTTTTGGTGAGACTCACTTTTGGATGAGAAATAAACTAAATGGCCAAGTCATTGCTAGGAACTGGAGAATGTCAGTATTTTTCCTTCCAGCATTAGGGAGTGTGTGCGTGTTTGCAAGTTGGGAAT
>NC_056522.1:80028935-80037443 GCF_019175285.1 Sceloporus undulatus | reverse complement strand
CTAGCAGAACTAATAGAGGCCTGATTATTGAAAATAACATGCAAGCTTCTACAGCAACTCAGATCATTGGCTTGATTAAGACTACTTAATCATGGCTAATGACATATTTCTTTGAAGGGGGGGGGAGAAAATGCAATTTAAATGAAACCAGGAATTGCTATATAATTTCCCAGACAATACACTTTAAAAGAGGTTTATTTTAATTAATGATGTCATGGTGGTAATAAAATGAGCGGTTTACAGTACAATAATTTTGACCATGATTTTAGTTCATATGGCCATGGATACATTACATTTAAGTGTAGGCTGTATTTCATTTGTCATTCTCTTCTGCTGTTTTACTAATCCCGGGTGGCTAAGTCTTCTGTTTCCAGTTATGAGGTAAATTGTGTTGTTCTAACACAACAATAGATGGTAGAAAGTGGGGAATAAGTTGCCATGCAAATGTTGTTGGAGTGCAACACCCATGATCCTGTGTCAACATGAATATGTTAGGTAAGACTGCATACACAAAAAGGTCTATCAGAAAAATGTTAGGGAAATTCAGAAAGGACAAAATTTGTCCTTCAAACCATAGGGCTGTCTCAGCAAAAAATGCCCAGGGTGGGGGGGCTTTGAAGAACATCTAATGCAGATCCAAGAAAATCTTTATCAACAATTCCCCACAAAAAAAATGGTCATGGAGGCAACAACAGCCCACAAAATCCAAGGAGCAGTATTGTAGAAATGCCTGCTTCTTTAGACCATTTAAACTTACAGAATATGTAGAAAGGATTCAAAATACTGCAAAAGAGGTTCAAATACTGAATTTGAAGCAGAGAAAATGGGATGCTCTGGTGGTGGAAAGCCAGGCTTATCGATTTAAGGGTGCATATAAATTACCAGTACATAGGAATGTAAATTTTTCAGAATTTAGAACAATCACCATAAGTCTTAAAAGTCAAGTTTCAATAAGGCAGAATCACAATGGTTCCATATGTGGAACTAGACTTCAACTGGTCATTCAACGTCCCCTGGATTTACTATTGCCTATCCACCCATTCCATGGCTTGTAGCAGAGGGGTCAGAGAATCATGTGGCTATGTTCCCCTAGCTAGATGTACAGTGATTACATCGCCAGTGAGATCTGCTAGGGCCATTTGGAAGTCTCAGCAGATGATGTGCTAATTTTGTATCTACCTATATGGACATAGCTGGACACTTCTTCAGGTATCCCTCCCCACTGTTCACTAGCCATGGAATGGCTGTGAAGGGAGGGCTGCAGCTGGTGCATGGTAAGTTAGGCAGACAGCTTTTGGTTGTTGCAGAGAATAGAAGGGAAAACCAACTCCCACAATTAACTATTATGCCACTAACAGGTTACCTACCATTGCCTGTTCTTCCTTCAACAAGTTGTGTCAGTTCTTATGCACTGTGTTTCAACTGTTCTACATTTTTATATAGAACACTTTGTGCAATTTAAGTATGTCCCAAATGTTGATATGTGATTTTAATATAGCTGGGCCCTTGGTATCTCCTGGGGTTTGGTTCCCCCTCCATGGATACCAAAATCCATGGAAGCTGAAGTCCCACTATATAGTAAAGTGTAGTAAAATTGTGTCTCTTATATAAAATGGCAAAATCAGGGTTGGTTTTTAAATATATATATTTTCAAGCCTTGGATGGTTGAATCCATGGATGCAGAATCTGTGGATACAGAGGGCCAACTGTAGTATGAAGCAGAGTTTAGGTGCAGGATGGGAATGATGTGAAATGTAATTTAAGTACGATATAAGCACAAAATTCTTAATTCAAAACCTGTTTTTTCTTGGTAGTTAAATGCTGTGATGATAGATTAAATGAATTCAGTGACATCCTTTGTGTTGTAGGAAGATTGTGGAAAATATGTGTGTGATTTCCTCCAAGGCATGTGCCTACTGAAATCCTCTTCCCCTATAGTAGTTCTCTTCAGGCTATATGATGGTGGGGAACTGCAGTTTTCCAATTTTCCAGGGACCTGATCTGTATTTGTGCATATTAGCTACAATTGTTTGTCTCTTTCCTGGAAATTGTTAATGGATAGACAGCCTCTCACAGATCAGCATCAAGCCAGGAATCACCATTTTATATAGCACTAACCTACTGGACCATCTCCTTTGTCACTGACTTCAGTTTCTCTAAAAGGGCCCTGAATGAATATTTCTAGGAGACTTTAAGTATGCCTATGAGCATTCAGTTATAAATCCTAGACCCAGCATAATCCTATTTATCACTAGGAAATTTCTTTCATTTTCAAAGCTTTAGGTTCAAACAGAAATGCATTGAGATCTTTATACCCTGAATCTTTTTGGAACATTCCAAAGGCATGTGTTGTGATTTAGGTTGAGTTTCTAAAATAAGAAGATGTGTACCCATCTGCTCAATCAGTGTCAAAGAACGATTATTCAATATAGATATGCATTTCATTTTGAAATCCATTTAGTGGCCAGAGCCTCATTCAAGTCCTGTTGCATGGTCTCACTGGTATGTGCTGATAAAACAGGCCCTTTCCTTCAAATTTACAGCCTAAAGCTGTAGTTGGTATCCTGTCCTTTGGTGATATAAGCATAGTGCTATTATAGAGTCACAGTTAGACTATGGTAGTAACTTTTTTGCTCCATCTTACATAACATTGCTAAAATCTATGGACTGAACTGAACCATGCCATTACACTGGTTCAAGTTCCATTGTGCAAACATAAATGAATTTCGAGACTTAATTCAAGGAGGGCCTTTTTTTTTTACTGTACTGCTCCTTTTTTTGCCTTCAATGCCCAGCCAATACAGTGTCTATTTTTCTAAAATTGAAATCTGATTCACATGTGTGCCTATATTCTACAGACTGATGTGGTTGCTGAATTAAGAAATGATGGCTCACAGTTACCATATGAACTGACTTCTTTGGGGGGAAAAAAGGGTTTGAGGTGATGTCATGTAATCTAAATATGTAATCTTTTGTGTTTTACTGGTGATGGCTCTATTATCACATGGCAGCCAATGAGTGATGAATTTGCCTAGATTATGCTGCATTCCTTTAGAACTGAGTGAAACTGTTGCAGGTGAAATCAAGATCTGAGTTGACCCCAAATTCATGGTGTATGTCACACATTCTTTGAGACAGTACAACTGTCGGAATGGAATTTATGAGGTCCAGGGTCAGATGTCCACCGAACTATTAAATGCACTGGCTGACCACACTTTCTCAATATGACCCACTGCCCGAAGGTCAGCCAGGGTGTTTAATGGCTCAGTGGAGACCTGAACCTGGATGTCACATTTCACAGATGTTTTGTGAAAATTAAGCAGGGAGGGAAGCTATATCTGCAGCCTTGAACCCATTGGAAGAAAGGCAAGATAAGGATGTAAAATGTACATATATATTGTTCGATATTTTAATAATGTCATTATTACAGATGTATGGATTTAGTGCTATTTTAAAGGACCCTGGTTTTCTCTCTTCCCCCATCCATCTTTCTCTTCCTCCCTCTCCTTCAGATATTACTTTAGAGTGCAAGCAAAGAATCCCTATGGTTATGGACCAGTAAGCTCATCTATTTCCTATACCACAGAATCAGGTAAGGCTTAAAATCATAAACTGAAACTGAAGTTTCTAATAATAGGAATTCACTGACAAGGAATACAATAACAACAAGGACAAATTTTCCACTGAAAAGTTTTCAGAAACCATTATCATGCTGTTTTTCCCCATGCTTGGGAACTGGCAGTATCAAACCCCAAGGTGTCCCCTGCCAATGTCTAAAAACTTCAATTGATTTCAGCATGGGCCAAATGATGGCTTACTATATTTGACAGGAGGATAACTTGGCAATTCTTTATTGTTTTTCTGCTGTTGTTAGATCTATTATCCAACCTTTCTCTGGAGCTACAGAGCAGGATTCCACAGTTAGGAATCTAAAATTATACTCTGCAAACATAATTTATGGAATAAGATGATTTGCAAGTCCTAGAGTCCAGTTAATAAGAAGGAGACTGTAGCACTCAGATTAATTTTTAGAGCCAGGAAAGAAAGGTAAGAGACAAAACTGGATTTTAACAGAGCTGAATGTTTGAAGAACATTTTAGTATATTTCGGTATAAAGGAAAAGGATAAGAAAACTGAAGGACAAAGTATTAGTAGTTGGTAGCTGCACTGCAACTACCAGAATCCCTTAATCAGCATGGAAGAATTCTGAAAACTGTAGAAAATTGATAAGGAATTGGAATACAGATAGTGAACCACTTAGAGAATGCTGCTAAATGTAAATGCTAGTCCAAAAAAGTAATTTGAAAAATGACAGGAGACAAAGTCCCATGTGCTTTAAGATGGTTAAAAACTTTTATTTCTTAAAAAGCCCAATGTATTTCAGCCTTATAACCAATTGGCCATCTTCAGGGCTGTTATAAAATAAACAAAAACACATTTGTTATGTTTGCATGTAATATTTGAGACAATATATAAAACATATTTTTAAAATAGTATTATTTCTTAAAAATTAAACATTTTATGTTATAAATATATACATACCAATTCTCAGAAATTTCTAAAGTTGCAGTCTGCACTTTCTATAGAGTGGAACTTTGAGTATTAGAAGTCATGTATATATGTATATGCTTTTCTGTTCTACATCGCCAGATATAAACTGAACAGGCCAACTATCTTCAGAACTGCCTGTTGTAAGTCTAGTATTTGATACCCCAATAAATGCTAATAGAGAAACATTCATTAAAAAAGTAAAAGATTCATTTTCATATTTTGGTTTGTTTTGTTTTTGCTAGATTGGCTAGACACTTTAAATTTGTTTGTTTGTTGTTTAATTGTGAACAGCTGAGCAGTTGGAAGCAATTGTGTCTGGAAGAAAGACAGGAAACAATTTTCCATTTCATTTTTCTCCTTTCTTGTTTCCATTTCATAATCCTGATACTGCTATTGGGAATTAAAGGCTTTTAATTTGTAATAGATTTTAAGTATGGCTTCCTAAAGACTTGATTTTTCCATGTTATTTTTGCTTCTTATTTTTGCTTGATTGGTTTGTCAGAATTCAACAGACTCAGTATAAAAACAGAATACAATGTGTTGTTCCCTTCACCACCTTGTGACAATTATTTGCATTTGGTACCACAACCCTAATTTTCTTCTCCCCACTTTAAATGTATTTTTTACTTCTTGCCTTTGAATTCATACATATTTTGAGCCATTCAAATATGTGAAAGAAAAAAACATCAGAAGCAAGTGAAACAGTTAGCTGTGTTAGGTCTGGAGCAAGCATGGACAACTACACCTGGGGCAATTTTCATAGCCTTCAGTGTTGCACAAATGAACACTGGGACACATACAGCTAAACAACCTCAGAATGCGGTCAAGAAGGCAAAGGTTATTAAGTAGGAAGAACAGATAAGTTATGATAAGCCACAGAAGTTTGGTTTTATGTGAGTGTAATCTGTCCTGAAATCACTGACTACCCCTTTATTCTCTCATCCATCTGCCATTAGTATAAGCACAAACAGTTATGCCAGCTGAAATTTTGTAAGTTCTTTGGCTTTGCTTTTCTGCTGGAAACTTTGCTTTGTTACATGCCCCAATGTTTAACCCTCAACTTATCCATGGGCCCTATCAAAATCCATAATTTTGGGCCCAAAACCTGCCCTCGACTTATACATGAGGTCAACTTATAGTAGAGTATATACAGTAATCAATTTACAGTGCAAGCTTATATTTATCTAGTCAGAAAAATGCCCCATTGTGTTCAGTGGAACTGACTCCTAAGTAAATGGATTATAGCAGTAATATGATTATGAATAATGTGATTGATTTTTACACACAAAAAAAGAGACACATCTAAGTGATTTTTTAAAAATGTCCCTGATTAACTGGGCAGCAGATTTTATGAAAATATGTCATAAAACCCACTGGGTGACCTAGGGCAAGTAACATGGTTTTGGGACATGGCTGCCATGATTGAATCAATCCATCTATAATGCAGCCTTCTTCTTTTTCTATTGCTGTTCACCTTGCTGAGCATTATCAATTTTTCCAATGAGTCATGTCAGCTCATGATATGTCCAGAGTACAATAACCTTGGCTTAGTGCTTTTGGCTTCTAGTGAGAGTTCAGGCTTGATTTCTTTTTTAAAATTGAAGGTGACAGGCACTGTGTTAAGGCATTTGTCACTTGCTTTTTCATAAGAAGCACCTCTTCAAAGATTGAAAAATGAAGTATGATTCTTGCAGAACTATTTTTGAATATGCACATTTATGTAACTTATCAACTGATTAGAGGGCTAGAATTCATGCTGCTAATAGGTTTAGATTTTTTTAATGGGGTGACAGCCTGATACAGAATTTAATTGATTTGGAATGTATTTTCTTTAAACCATATATTGTAGATGTGAACAAAATCTTCCCAGTTAGCCCTAGGGATGTCTTTTCTTAATTAAAAAGCAAAACAAAACAGCATACTATGTTTAGCATTCTTTTAAAAAAAAACCACACACATATAATACATACATAATTTCCATAAAAATAAGATTTTCTAAATTGTTATTTTGGATCTTCCTGTATGCACAAGGTCACCACCTTTTCCCATTTCAAATTGCTGTTCAGCTTATTTCTCATTATTATTCCCTGCCCACTTGATGGCTGGACTCTAAGTGAGCTCAGCTCTGGGACATTGCTTATCATTGTTCTTCATTCAGTGATTGGCTGGCTTGCCATTTCATCATAGAATCATAGAAACATAGAGTTGGAAGAGCTGACAAGGGCCATCCAGCCCAATCCTCTGTCATGCAGGAACACTGAAAGCACTCCCGACAGATGGCCATCTAGGTTCTTTTTTTTAAAAAACCCAAAGAAGAAGACTCCACCACTCTCCAAGGCAGTTTGTTCCCCTGTCAAGAAGTTCTTCCTATTTTTAAGGTGGAGTCCCTTTTCCTGCAATTTGAATCCACTGCTCCGTGTCCTAGTCTCTGGAGCAGAAGAAAACAAGTTTGCTCCATTGTCAACATGAATAGCAATAGCACTTAAGCACTCCATAAGCAGTTTACAAAGTGTAAGCTAATTGCCCCCAACAATTTAGCAACCTCAGAAGGATGCAAGCCTGAGTTGAGCTTGAGCCCCTTTGTTGGTATTGAACTCGCAATCTTGCAGTTTGTGAATGAGTGGCTGCAGTACAGGCATTTAACCACTGCACCACCAGGGCTCTTCAACATGAACATGTTTGTTCCATCATTCAAATTGTTTAAACATCATGTCACCTCTTTATCTTATCTTCCCCAGGGTTGGTTTTGGTTGTGAGTTTCCCAGTTCTGTGAAACTGGACTATTTGTATAACACCACCATTGTGTGCTTTTCATTTTTAATGATCCCATAATAATCATCCCAAAAACATATTGCAGCAGTGGGCAAATTTATCACAATGGCAGGTGGAAATGCAAATTTCACTTTTCTGGAAATTAAAAAAAACACTGTTATTTTGGAAAAGAAAGAAAAAGTGCATACCCAACTAATAGAGCATAATTTGAATTGAATCCTGTGAGTGAATTTTGCTTTGAAAACAAATAGGAATAGAATATACTTACTCGACTAAAAAAAAATTTTTTTTATGTGCAATTCATTTTGGCTTTAGGCGATAGATATTTTTAGAATAAACTACTCAAGCATATTCTTATGTCTTCTTTACAGATAATCCTCTGCTTATTGTCAGACCACCGGGTAAGTCTCACTGCTGATTTCACATATTGTTTTGTCCCAAACACTGCAAAGATTACAGTTGTGTCTTGATGTAATTGACAGATAAACTGAAAACAATTGACAGAAAGCAAGGTGTGAAAAACTGCTGTCTTGCTTTATACTGTTAGTGATGTCCTACATACCTTCTTGAACTACTTAATTAAAATTATGGACTACATAGCTTAAGGCCCCCACAAAATTCTACTCCATGTTTTATCATTACATGGCAGTGATCTTAGGTTCTCAAAGACTGTGTATTTAGATTGGTAAAGCTCCGGGTATGGCCCCAAAGGCAGACTGTGTCATTTGAAGACCTCCCTAGATAAATACAGAGAACCTTATCACCATAAGGATGATCATCAGGTGACAAACTGTTAATAATAATAATAATAATAATAGGTTTTATTTATATACCGCCCAATCACTGGGAATCCGAGCGGTTTACAATAGAAGGGATAACAGACAATTCCCTGCCCACAGGCTTACAATCTAAAAGACACGACACAAAAGGAGAAGGGAATGGTGAGGGGGGGAGGGAATCAGGTCCAGCATTCTTCTCTCCCTCTGAGGCCTGGACCAAGGCAGATGGACCGGAGGGAGGGCTCTTCTTCTTCAGGCTAGATCTGCCTGATGGCTCCCTCTGAGGCCGAGATGACAGTTGAAGAGGGAGGGGCCTCTTCCTCCAGGCAGTCCCGATGTTGCTGGGTCTGCCTGATGGCTCCCTCTGAGGCCGAGATGACAGTTGAAGAGGGAGGGGCCTCTTCCT
>NC_056522.1:80011354-80028925 GCF_019175285.1 Sceloporus undulatus | reverse complement strand
TCAGGCAGTCCTTGATGTTGCTGGGTCTGCCTGATGGCTCCCTCTGAGGCCGAGATGACAGTTGAGGAGGGAGGGGCCTCTTCCTCCAGGCAGTCCCGATGTTGCTGGGTCTGCCTGATGGCTCCCTCTGAGGCCGAGATGACAGTTGAAGAGGGAGGGGCCTCTTCCTTCAGGCAGTCCAAGATGTTGCTGGGTCTGCCTGATGGCTCCCATTAGCATGTTAGGCTAATCATGCCCAGAAGAGTTGCTCTGACTACATGAATGAACTCACAGATCTTCAAGCTGTTCAAGGTATAAAGCTTAGATTTCAACTTTATGGAATATTGACCAAACAACTGAATTATGGAATATTGACCAACCAACTGAAGAGCATGATCAGTGTATCAAACACTGGCTACTCTAACAGCTTTCCTTGAGGTTTTTAAAAAGTTAATGTGCATAGAAGTAGACTAGGAACTCCACGCAGATGGATGAGCTGGCTGGTGAAGAAGAGACAAAGTGATCTGTCGCTCTTCTATGCACTGAAACCACTGATTTTAGGAGAAATGCTGGAAAAGGAATCTGACAGCTTCTTGTCCCTGCTTTGCCAATTTCTAACAGGCTAGTAAAGACTTTGAAGACTAGTAACCTTTGTGGACATATTAACAAGGCTGATTTGAAACATTTAGCTCTCAATTACACTTTCTTCCTATGAGCTTCTTCTTATACTTCCCTCATATAATTCAAGCTAGCTTGATATCCACTTAGTATATCTGTTTGATATCTAATACATTTTAGCAAGGCACATATTATTATATTATATTATATTATGGCTTAAAATGATGGTTTGGGATGATAATTTACCCCAGGGTTTTATGTTTGGTATTAAAAAATACAGAACGTGCCAAATGACTCTCCCAAGCAGGCTTGAGTCAGTAATGAAAACCATATGGTGAGCTTCACAGCAGCAATTGTAGTGAGGTATGGTCGATTTCACTGGACTTGTTCATGGGGAACCACTATGCTGATGAATGGCATGGGAATGCTGAGTGCTTCAATTCAGATCCACTGAGTAGTTTTCTTTCCATGAACACCTCATTGTTTTATTTCCACTGGCTCAAATGCTGGAAATAATGGCACATGGGAGAAACATTATGTACAAAAGAAGCCCCATTAAGCACAAGTCAGAGGTACTGAAGCCCATTTCAGCAGAGCTCAATGGAGGTTATTCCTGCGTGTTGTTCATGAATTTATGTATGTTTACAGGATTATGGCTTGATTCTTTCAGGGTCAAAAGAATCTTTTAAATAAAAGACAAAATGTTGCTTTGTTTGTTCTCCCTTTCAAAATGTGGTTCCCATGCTGTAGAACAGTTGCCAAAGTATAAAAGAGACAGAGCACACAGAAAGAGGTCTTGAGAAAGAAATGAAGCAACAACCTTCATAGTGAAACCTTCCCTCATCTAAAGTATGGGTAGAATTACAATGCTATTTTGGATGAGAGATAGATTTTACTGTTTGATCTATTTACAACTCACAGACACGGCTGCTCCTTTATGCATGAAGTCGAAAGCTTGTAAGCTGAAATGCTTAAATTTAAAAGCATATCATTGGTATTGCCTGATCAAAATGATTTGCTTTCTTGGTACAGCCACAGGGCTCTACCACCCACAAGGATTGTCCCATTCAGTTAAGTCAAGAGGGCAGATCCACATGTGCATTCTTTTGTGTTTACAAAACTCTTGTCTCCATTGAAATTATCAGGACAGTCCATTGGCACTCATGTTTACACATCAGACCACACAGGACTTGGAATAAGGACAATTGATTTCAAAGTGAATACTAGCTGGTTCCCACAATCCTTTTACAGAGGCAGGTTGTGAGTTACCAGATTTGTGAGGGATGCTGAATGCACACTAAAGACATCTTCTGTTCTATGGTGCCCAAATTGTGGTTTGTGACTCTAGCCTATTTCAAATGTTGTGCAGCAGTATAAAGAATACTGACACAGGATCACTTCAGAACTGTGCCATCTGTCTTAATGTAAAGATCATACAGGTTAGCCTGTTATCAGTTTTAAATCCAACTGATTCAAATCAGCTGTTGGCTGGGCTATTAATATTGTGATGTTTTTAACATGTTTTTGTCTGTGAGCCACCTTGGGTCCCTTCTGGAAGAAAGGCAGCATACAAATAGATAGACAGATAGATAGATAATAGCTTTTAATTGTCACAACCCTCTGGTTTAAAATTAGTTCTTTTTTATTTTATTTTGTTGTTCCTATTGAGTAATTGTTCTAATTTAATACTGATTTCTGATTTAAGGTTTTTTTTTAAAAAAACCAAAATTTCTATTCAGTACAAAACTTTATAAAAATCTTGTTTCTTTTTTTTCATTATAAAATGTCATGTGAACACACTGTAATACACTGTAAAATCCATAATCCTTTTATGGTGGGTTGATCCTGGAGAGGGGTGTGTGAGTGTGAAAGGGTCAAGTATATTTCAGTATTTGTTTTGATAAAATGTCTTAAGGAAGTCTGTTGTCTGAAGCTCTCAAAACCAGACATTTGGCTAGGTAGGATCAGCCTTTATGTTTTAGTTCTTTTGGATTCCATATATATTAGGATGTATTATGATTATAATGTTAGATATGTAATTTAATAAATCATAAATATTCAGTGTGATAGTAGGGATACCATTATGTTATGTACCACTGGCTTTAAAAATAGTATACCTCAATTCACTCAGCACTTTGGGTTTATTCTGTTCCAAGATGTTGACAATTGTCCAGAGGGGCATTGATGGATAATATTAGTTTATTCAATTTATAATTTAGACTAGCAGTTCTCAACCTCTGGCTCTCCAGATGTTTTGGAGTTCAGTGCCCAGTAGTCTCAGTCAGTGTTACCAATGTCTGGGAATCTGGAAGTTAAAGTCCAAAACATCTGGAATGCCAAAAATTGAGAGCCACTGACAAAATATGATCTTTACAATATTTATTATTATTATTATTATTATTATTATTATTATTATTATTAATATAGTGCTGTAGATTTGCACAGCGCTGTACATAATAACAATAAATATAAAATAATAAACCTGCCTATGGCGTACAATCTAAGAAATAATAGGATAATACATATAACATAGCAATAGAGGAAATGGCTCAATAAAACAGGCAACAAAAAAGAACATCAAATAGCAAATGATAATCACGCATTTAGTGGGAAGTGAGGTTCATTAAATGAAATAAACATACTTCCAAGAAAATGGGTTTAGGGTTAGCTTCAGGTGTTAGCTAAGAAATATTTTTATGAGTTTATAAAATAAAATGTCAGATAAGGTAAAGATGCTCATTGTAAACAAACTTAATGGGGAAAATTTCAAAGTGTGTCATTTTAACTTTTGTTTTTCAGGCGGAGAACCAATCTGGATCCCATTCTCTTTCAAATATGATCCCACATACTCTGAATGCAGTGGCAAGCAATATGTGAAAAGGACATGGTATAGGAAGTTTGTAGGTGTTGTTCTTTGCAATTCACTGAGATACAAGATTTATCTCAGTGATGACCTAAGAGGTATGTATCTGTGTCATTTCACAGTGCTATGATTTTGACACAGAAAATTATTACTGGGGCAGGGAGATGGGCAAAAAAGGAAAATCTGTATTTTTTCAGTATTTAGGATGGAGGAGATTATCAGGAGTAAGTGGCAGCTGCAGGTTACTCCATACCTTCTGCTGCAAGAACTAGCACATACCATCCAACTATACCAATTTGTCAGGGGAGACTATCACATGAGGAAAATCAGGGTTTTAAAAGGGCATTTTCCTGGGAAAGGTGCATGATCACAGCAAAGGTTTTCAGACAATGTTGTGATCTAAGAGGACTTATCCCGGAAAGAACCAGGAATGCTCCAGCATCAAACTATTCACAGGATTTCCCATGAATAGATAACACTCCAGTGGGAAGGTAAACGGTGTTCTGTGTAGTCATGCTGGCCACATGATCACAGAGTAGTCTCTGACAATGCTGCCTCTTCAGCTTATTAACATAGATGAGTACCACCCCCTGTGGTCGGACATGACTTGGCAACCAGGAATACCTTTACTTTACCTTTAGGCTTAATTTGCTCTTGAACCCATTTATTTGTCTTTTTTGGTGGCTCATAGTACCTGTAGAACTGTCATCTAGCATGGCAGTAACATCTTCCAGAGGTTATTGGGCTGCAATTCCTATTAGCTTGTGGCAGTATAACCAATGATGAAGGATCCTGGTAGTTGCAGTCTAACAACATCTAGAGGGCCATAGTTGCCCATCTCTGGTCTATGGAATAGTGGTGTTATTTTAGATACAAAGCATTTCCATTTCCCTTAGGTCTATGTTGCTTTCAGAGCAATTGCTAACACAGTGGCAGGAGCTGGTCCAGAAAACAAGAGATCTTCCACTGTGATTCCCAGCTAATAGCAGACATAAAAATCTGTTTTACTGAATTCAGGAATGTTGGCGAGGACCACTGGCTTCCTTTCGTATTGTGCCAGTGGATTCTTTTACCATAATGCTCCTATTATTTCAGAAATATATAGAAATAATAAACAAGCTCACATTTGAGATCTGCACCCAGCGTTCCTAGATTGGTATTGCTTCTGTCTGAACCTTTACTGGCCCTTTCAGTAGACACAAATCTCCACTGTGACCTGTTGCTGAGACTGAACTTTAAGCTGGATCTATTCTGAAACCCTTACTTCTTCAGAGGAGAAAGAAAAGAATTTTGGACTGGCCTTGCAAAGCTTTTTCTCACTGTTCCTTTCTGTGTACAAATAGACTGTTCGTGCATTTCTACCTCTTAGCACTGAGGTACCCTAATGTGAAAGACTGTCACTGCAAATTTCAGTGGAATTTGCTTGTTATCCCATTTTATGTTTTGATTAATATTCAGGCTTGGTAAACTCAGTTCTGGCTCCAGTTCAGAAGTTGTTGTGTGAGGATCTTCAGACTAAACAGAAGACTGGCTTTAGTAACTCCTTGTCTCTATCTTCAAGCAGATGATTGGCATTCATCATGTTGATCATGATTCATTTGTAGTAGAAGTAACCTATGTTGGCCTGAATACTCAAAAGACCCCAGATTCTGTCTGATCATGGAAGCTAAGCAGGGTCGGCCCTGGTTAGTATTTCTGTGGAAGACCCCCAGTGAATACCAGGTGCTTTAGCCTTTATTTCGGAAGAAGGAACTGGCAAAACCACCTCTTCATGTTCCTATCTAAGAAAGCCCTACGCCATTCATAGGGTCTTCATGTGTTTGCACATGACTTGAAGGCACTTACACAAAACCCTTGACCTATAGAAAACCCTTGGTGGTAGATACAAGACCAGCCATCTCCAATATTTGATGCGCCATTGAGAGATTTATTGGGTGATCATAGTGGCAGCAACACTTTATCTTTCTTGTTTCTTTATTTGTTTGCTTGTTTTAAATTATTTTGTTGCTAGCACAGGTGGTGGTATCAATGTCATTTTAAAATACAAATGAAAGCCACTGTTGCTGCTGCTCAGTAAGCTCCAGCACTCAACATGTAACAGTGGAAGAATTTTTCAACAGTGTAAAAAAAGAAATTTCTCCCTTATAGGCCCATTCAATCCTTGCAATCATCCAGAGTGACTCCCCTGATGTTGTCACATGTTTCTGAGTTCTATTACATAGCTGTACAGAGCAGAACATTTAACACTGTGGCACCCACTTTATGGAGTAATTTTCTATCTGAAATTCAAGATGCTGTGATTTATATTTTTAAACACATGTTGAAAACAGACCTATTTTACAAGTCTTCCAATACCATACAAGCTACCTTCATGTACAATGTAAGCACCATATTTTGATACTGTGTGTCCTGTACTGTATATTATTTGGTTTGTTTTATTGCTGTATACTGCAGTTTATGGATGAATACATTTGCAAGGGAGTTTGCCCTCCTATTTCATGTCTCTTAAAATGTTATCATGCATGTTATCATGACATCTTTCAACTCAGATCTATAGTTGTCCAAGACACAGAAGCTATTTTCATGCAAGGGACCCCATCTGTTTTAGGGTAGAAGCAAGCAAACACCTCTTGCAATACAAGAGGCAGTCCTTTTTCTGGAGTTTATCACACTGGGGCTAATTTCGGGATTAAAGAGAGATTAAAACACATTTAAAGCATCCCACAAATAAAGCAATTTTTTTCTGGGATATTCACAGGATAAGCTCCCCATCTCCTTCGTGTGATAAACTCCTCTGTGTACCAGAAGAGTTGTAAACTCTAACCAAAAGCACATTTTTCCCCAGATACATTTTACAGCATTGGGGATAGCTGGGGAAGAGGTGAAGATCATTGTCAATTTGTGGATTCACACCTGGATGGAAGAACAGGACCACAGTCATATGTAGAGGCCCTGCCTCCCATTCAAGGTAAAAATAAATAAATATAAAAAGCAATGTTAATTGTATAAAATATTGGAGATATTAGCCAAAAGTTCTTTTCACAGCATAGCTATGTTGGCATAGGAGTTTATCACACAAGGCTAGTAAAATTATACTAGGATGATAGCATCTTTGGCAGATACTTATCACATCATGTCATATCTCTTATGTTGCTGCTTTGCATTTCAGTTATTGGTGGAGCACACTTTTTCACTGAGGGCTGGGGGGGACCCTCAGTGAAAACTTGCTTTCCACCAATAATTGCAATACAAATTAGTAACAGGAGAGACACAAAATCTGTGTGATACATACCTGCCTAAAATGTTGTTATCTTACTGTAATTGTGCTTTACTAGCCTCCATGGAGTTTACTAAACTCCATAGTGTAAAATTATGACAGTGTTCCTACACTGAAGTTACTAGACTGCACCACTGAACACCCAATCAATCGCAGGATGGAGAAGTGTTGACTTTCTCATTGCTCAGCAGTCTATCCAGCTCCCTGCTCACTGGTAAGGTCTATGTTTATGAAATTTCCTAGACCATCCAACTACTTGTGCACTAGTGTACTGGTGTAACTGGTGTAACAAGGCTGGTACACCGTGTACAGGATACTGCGCTTTGGCAACTGCAAGTCAGTACACTTGCATAACAATATTTATGCCAATGCGAAGTCACAACAGGATTCCAGTCTTACATACATACTAGTTATGGATTGGACTGTAGGTAGCTTGTGACTTGGTCTTCAAACACTGTATTAGTTCCATGCTATGCATTCTTAACTTTGCTTTGATGATTTTTGAAATTCAGTAAACGGGGTTTTTTTTATATAAAGTTTGGGTTTTTAGCATAGAAAATGAAATATTTAGTCACCAAAGTCATAGGATCATTCCGTGCTTTGCCATCTAAGCAAAGGGCAGTTAATCCAGATGTGTGGGGCTAGCTCCAAGGACCAGAAATATGAAACAAAGGAAATTGTGGAATTGGCACAGCAACCAGCAGTTCAGATAGTACACCACATATGTGGAAAAGAATGCTCGGGTTCTGCTAATGCTTTAAACAGTCAGATTCTTTCTACAGACAGCTAGTTTTCCCTCTATCCATTTTTTAAAAATTTACTTTTTAACCCTCTATTCTTTCTTACATTCATTTTGACTTTTGTTTTGACTTTGAGTGCTGATTCTTCCTTTTGCTGCTCTTTCCTCATTGCACCTCGCTCCTCACTAATGGCATAGTGGAGAGAGGACATTGAAAGCAGCACAGTGTACTCAATAAAAAGAGAGTCCCTTTCCCCCCCTCTTTGGTTGTCTTCTGTACCTCCAGAAGGAATTATATTTAATTTGCTTCTTTGAATAGCAATAGAAGAGGAGCTACATTTCCTGCCACATGCAATAGCACCATGGCAGCCCACTGGTATTTCTGAAGACTACAACGGGATTAGATCCCACTACCCTTCATATAGCTCTGTTCCCCCTATGATAACAGAATCATTGCTTTTCTGCCACTGAGAAACTGATCTTGATATTTTGGCTCCTACAGGTTACTATCGCCAGTATCGACAAGAGCCTGTATCATTTGGACGCATTGGATATATGACACCTTATTACTATGTGGGCTGGTATGAGTGTGGTGTTCCCATTCCAGGGAAATGGTAATGGTGTTGCAGTCTTTCTACAGTTCTAAGCACAGTGCACCCAACAGTGCCTTTTGAATGACCATTATTGAAGGACTCTGGGCAGTTGGTTCATCAAAGAAAGGAAAATGGCAGCATCAAAAAAGAAGAAACTAGTGAAGACTCAATAGACGTTCATGAAATCAGTACTGTATAGGCTTTTGTCACCCAAGTCTATGGTGCTTCTTGGTTCCTCTTGCTGCAGACCACATACAGGATTTAGTTGGGTTGTGCTGTCTTCTTTTCCTTGCCTTTAAAAGGCATGGAGATGTAATAACAATCTGTGCTCAGTGAAACCTAATATATTTGGCTAGCCAAAAAAAGGGGGTGGAATTGTGATATATCTTGCAAAGAACGACTTAAGCATGCTTTGCTTGCATTATGGAATGCTAACCACTTTCCACTACTATTAATGGAATTCTCTGTTGCCTTCAGCTGCCTTCTGAAACATTTTGCTTCAGAATGTTGCTGTGCAGTCATGCTGTGTTAATGAAATGCCCAATGAAAACCAATCAATGTTATTCAAGACCTCTCCTGTGGGTTTGTGGGTTGCTGGAAGAAAATTCCAGGTCACTATGTAAACTGAACTTTAAAAAACCAACAACCAGTACTGTATGCTTGCAGAAGTATTTCTTAGAACTAAGGTTTTCTTGTTGATTTAGATAAATATGTCTGCGGGATGATGTTTTTATGTAAAAGGTGCTATTAACTAACAAGTCTTCTAAAAAAATATCCTGTGAAAAATATACTATGCACAATACATTAACTGTGTAAAAACCAGGCTTCTCCTCTTGTGAGTATTGTTGAACTGTAATGATGTTGATATTTGTATAAAATAGAAGAATTCAGCATCAGGCTCCTGGCAAGTGATGTTTCAATTATGGTGAAATATTTGGTATACACATGTCAAACTAACAACCTAACTAAGTGTAAGGTAAATGATGGATGCCCCTTAGAACATACAGAGTCACTAATCTTTTCACTCTAAAATACAGAGAGACTTTGGGGTCGCTGAAATTGAAATGTGACTTAAGCCATAGTACTATATATACAAATATGATGTGCAACTGCACAGAAATTAGGGTCAAACTACATAAGTGATATTAAGATGTTGCTGTATTTAATGTGCATTTTTTTTTAAAAAAAAAATGGCTATAGCATTCATGGGAAGCTGAGGTAGATTATTATAAAAGCTCAGGATTGTCATGGGTGTGGAAAAGCGAATTTCATCCCTACTCCACCATGATACACTCCCAAAATGCAAGTATGCAAAGGAATCTTGCAATATTTTGAGACTGAGTGAAAGAAGTTGTAGCAACAAGGTTCTACAAAATAGCAACTATTGTTTAATGACAATTAAATATCTCTTTGAATAGCAGATATTATTTAATATGTCATTCTATTTTCAAGTCATGAGAATATTCTATGAATATCCTAGAAACATTTGTCTGGCATGCTTAAAAAAAGCATCTCCTTTAAGTGGAACTCTCTATCATAGCCATCATCCAGAATTCTGTAGATTTCTAATATACATGTGAAGTTTCATCTGTGCAGGAGTTTCCTCACTTTGTTTAACATCAATGAATGCACATGTTTCTTACATGCACAGAATATTTAAAATTATACAGTGACCTCTGCTCATACAAAGCACATGATCACATAAGAGCTGTGGAAGAGGTACTGTACTGAATTCAGATGCAGCTGAGATATGTGCATGGGTTTAGATCATAAACAAAATTGTTATATCTAAAGATTGATTTCTCATCCCAGCTTTGAGTAGATCTGTAATGGCCAGTTTCAGCCTGGGAAATTTAAGTCTCCTCTAGATGCTCAGGCCTGGCACTTCCCAAGATGATATCACCTCCCGCTACTGGAAGGGATCCATTGAACACAGAGCATTGGAGAGCTACCAGCCTGGCACAGAAGGGGTTTGTAACTTCTGTTCATGCAACATCTGAAGGCTGAATCTACCAGAGTGAATGGGAAGACATCCTAAAGGCAAAACTTAAAAATATCAAGATGCTACCTGGGATCTGTTGAAGGTACAATCCAAGCAACTATTGATTCCTAGTTGTATCTGAAGGTCGCTACATCTCTAGATAGTTGTCTGTAATATCTCTCACTAGAACAAGAAAAAACAGCATATAGGAATATTAACCACTGGTTCTAAGCCAGGTTGGTGGGTCTTCAGCCAGACTTTCTCAAAAATAAAGAGAGTTGTGGAAGTACTGAGCAGTTAGAAAAGCCTCTGGCCAGCCCACATATGTCTGCAAACAGCCAACTGGCAATCGCAAGTCTGGTAAATATTGAGACAAGACCATCCATATCTACATTTTATTATTATTATTTCAATATTAAACCAATATTAATAATCTGTGCAGCCACAGAAAGGCTAGCATAATAGTTCTTCAGTAGCATTTTATAAGCTTTCTGACACATTGGGAAAAGGCAACCTCAGAAAACAGCAACAGTCACCAATGAATGAGGGAATAGATACAAACATTATTTTCAACCATTTTTTAAATACAGCTTTAAATACATGTGGTCCTTAACTTTTCTAAAATATATGTCATGTTGTTATATTGTTTAGTTTGCATTGCATTATTACTGATTATCTGGTTAATGGCTCCAGAGTATGAAATTATTCAGTTCAAGGATTGGAACTGCTTAGATGTAAAGCCAATCTTTCAAAGTTTTATGTGGGATAGGAAAACAAATAACAGTATTTTATTTGGCTTCACATAAAAGTTGCATTATTTTACTGCAATTAAAAGGAAGAGAAAATGCCATAAAGAAATGTAGATCAAGTCATAATGAGATCCATTTTATATTGTCATGGCTAACTTAAATTTAATGTTTCAATCTAGATAATGGCCAGCATCCTGTTAGTGGCTCTTTATCCCTGTGTATATCTGTTGTTGTTGTTGTTGCAGAAGTTGGTGTTATTTTCCTCCTTCTGCAGTGATCAATGCCCCACCTCCCCAGGATTCCTGGTTTTGCTGCAATAGCCCTCCTGAATGACCATTCCATGCCTGGTGGAGAGCAGCAAAAGGGAGCATCTGAGAAATGTTTGACTATGCCCCATAGCCAGATGCAAACCAATAAGAACATTCAATGAGACCAAGAAAATCTTGGTGGAGAGTCAAGTCTGTGTCTGCTATGAAGCATAGCCAGATGCTTCTCCAACCTCTCCCCCTGTTCTCCATGAGTCACAGAGTCCAGTGGATAGAGAGTAGAGTGCCATAGCGATACCACTTCCAGAACTCTTGCACTGAACAATGTAGGAGTTCAGCCATTACCTGTACCCAATTCAGTTAGTCTTCAGGGGAAGCAGCACATATCTCTAGTTCCTTCTGTCTCTGAAATGAGGAGGCATCCCACCCAAGCAAAAAATAAAAGCAACTTTATTCACCTAGTGCTCTTTTTTAAAGAGAGAGAGTAGATTTAGGGGTTCTTAAAGCACCCTAGTCATTCACAGTGCAAGAGCAGTATGGTTTAGTGGTTTGAATGTTGAAGTATGACTCTGGGAGACCCAGGTTAGAATCCCCACTCAACCATGGAAATCTCACTGGGTGACTTTGAACAAGTTACACTCTCTCAGCCCTAGACAAAAACAATGGCAAACCCACACTGAAAAAATCATGCAAAATAACCCTCATAGGATAGAATTGTTACATGAGTAAGAACTGGTTTGAAAGCATGTAACAGCAACATATGCATTGACAGCTTCGAGTTGATGGTGGTTTGTAGCATTGTATATCCCAGATGTTTGTTAGTAATTCTACCTGTACAGATACGTCACATTTATTATGCTATTTATTTTCTTTTTAAAAAAATCAGGAATGGTATTAACAAACAGTGCCCTAAGGCTCTGGGGAACCTTATATTTTCTAACAGCATTTGATGATTGGGAGCAGTTATAATTTAAAATGCAATGAAATGTCGGCAAAGCCTTATCTGTAACACTGTGGGAAATTTAAATTGTAGGCACCAAGGCAACAATGATTGGAGTTCTATGTGCTGCCACCACCAGATAAACGCATTGCATGGATCTAGCACAAATCTAATAAGGACTCTACCTATAAGAGGACACTTTTCTGAAGGCTTCCTTAAACTGAGAGTTGACCCTGCTTAAAATATGTATCCCATTTCACAACCAGAGGCCATAGAAAGGCTGAAGGACTGTGAGAACTGTAATTCAAAACTGTTACATTTCCAGTTTCTGATCACAACATTCAAAAAAGTGACCAAGTTAAACTGTTACAAAGCTAAAGCTAGAGTTTAGTGCAGTTAAGTTAGAACAACAAAGCTCTAGTTTACTCATGGAGCAATTCTTAAGCTTTCATAGCTTTCCCACCCAAAAAAGGTTTTTCTCCTAAAACTCATAAGAGGGGTTACGAGCTATGCCTACCACATGCCCACCATATAGGAGCCATAATGGTGAGAACATCCTTGAATCTAAAATCCTAGAGAGCTTTGTCTCCTTGCTGATACAAACTGACTGGGGTATTTTTCCAAGATAGAGTGACTCAAGAGAACCATCCTAGTCAAGAAACAATGCAAACACTTTCCACTTAATTATATCTTCTGATAATATATGACTCATACCATCTGCTCCTCTCTAAATGGGGACAACACAGGAGAGTAGGAATCACAAATCATTGTAATATATAACGGAAATATATAAACAATACAGGAACAGCAGCAATGAACAAGTACCATCCATTGATTCCACCTCATTTGCCTCCCTTCTGCAGCTGTTTTCTGGTCTCAGTGTTCACTCATTTTCTAGCTAGGGAACATACAGCATATCAGACTATTAGAGGAGTGGTGCAGACACATGTACCTTGCCAATGAATGTTGCTGTTTCTTCTCTCTGTCTAGCTGTTGTTCAGACCGTGTCTCAAGCTTCTCTAGGACTGCACTGAACTCATGACATTCTTCCCATGGAAGACATGTCAGAGCAGCCATTTGGGCTGAACACCCTGTTTCACAGTTGAAAAATATTTTTGGATCAGGTTCCTAACACCAGATGGTTACAATTTACAGTTTTCCTTTGCTCGTTTGAAGATCCAAGATTGCTCTTGATGTAGGCTTTAGAATAAAACAATTTGTGATTAAGCATTGCTGCAGTAAAATAACAAGAATGTAATAAGAGCCAGCCCTCTTGTTATGGAAAAGAGTGTGTTTCCTCAGGCTGCAGAATCTGGGTGCTATGAAAGGGCAGCAATTGTTATAACTGTTAGTGTTGTGTGTGTTTTTATTGCTGGAGATGAAGAGTTGTGCTTGGGCAATTTCCTGCCTCCTATACCAAAATTACTTGGCTGGATTTGGGTATTGTGCATCTTAACTTACGTGTAAGTCCACCTTGCAATTGCTTATCTCTTCTCCTTCTCCTTCTTCAGTCATTGCAGAGGTTGGTATTCTTATCCATTCTACACAACTACAAAAGTTTCCCTCCTCATAGCCATTCTGTGGTTGGTGGCAAGAACAGGAGGTTGGGAAAGTGTCTGGCTATGCTCCTTTAGCCAGAAAAAGACTGATTATGCCATCCACTAAAATCTCTGGAGGGCCCCAGCAGATGAAATAATCGTTCTGTGTCTGGCTAGACAGTTGCTTCTCCAAACTTTCCTCCAAACTCTCCACCTACCATAGAATGGCCAGGGTTGTCTGCAGTAGTACAACAGTAAGTCTGGGGTGTGTGAAATGAACAACTGTAGCACAGTTCTACACGAGGAACTACATTTTGCCATACAGGACCTTGGACTCCAATCTGTTTCTGGACAGTAGTCAATGTGTTGGATTTACTGCACAAATTGTCCTCCCTTTTGCCCTCTGCCCCTATACAATCAAAGATTGTTGCCTCCCTTTTATTTTGATCACTTCCTGACTTGGCCTTCCTGATCTCTGTTTGCCTGCCCTGGAACCTTAATTCCACCTTAATACCCTCCTACAACCTTTAGATGCCTCTTGTGTAATTTTATCTGACCTGGCCTGTTTTGTTTTGCGCCTTAGCCTCCAATCCCTAGGACTGACAGGTTGGAGCTTTACAACAAGGGTTGGCAAGACAAATAATCCATGGGTCCCTTATTCTTTCCCCCACTGACTCTGTGTCACTAATACAAATGCACCTTGGGAAGGTACCATCAATGCAAAACGAGCCCAATTTTGCTCTGCCCGTCTTTTCTAGAGCAGGAGTAGGTATTCCTAATATGGTATTCCTGTTGTGGAATTTCAGATGATTTTGCCCTACAGTTCTCTTCAGCTCTGGCCACTTTGAGGGCTTATGGGAACCATCTTTTAGCAGATACACTTTGCTTAGCCCATTTTCAGGTCTGTTTGTTGCAGGTGGGCAGGCTGGTGTCTTCTTCTCCATAGAAGTGCTGTTGGAGTTGCCTTCTCTGCAGAAGCCATCAGCAAATGGTGGTTGAAGCAATGGAACAGTTCCTGGGAAGTTGGTGGACCAATTCATGGAACGTTGTCTTTTTCATTGCTTAAAATAAATGAAGTTTTTTTAACTGTAAAACTTGAAAAATTTTGTTCAGAGTGTCTCTAAAAGCTTTGAAAAAATAATTGGGAAATGGATTGTTGGTTAACCATCAAGGATTGCTGACTCTCTCTCTCTCTCTCTCTCTCTCTCTCTCACACACACACACACACACACACAAGTTTTACTTTTGAAATGTGACTTGATTATACCCTAATTATTAAAAAGTAACAAGTAAGCTGCAACTACATTGAATGTGGTTTTCTAGTTCCAAACTCTCTGAATAACAAACCACATATCATTTTAATTAATGGACAGTGAAAGTAATGGTGTTTTAACAACAAGAATAAATAGATTAATGCAATGGAAATATAATTTGTACACCTCTTCTGTAAAAATGGATTATAATTGGCCTACATGCACTATGCTTTTAAATCACTTAGGTTTTCTTTTTTAAACAATAAAAATGTTGCTGAAAGTTAGAGTTTAGTCTATAATTCATTCCTAGTTTACACCAATATTGGACATTTTCTCTTAAACCTACAGTGCTTTATAAATAAACTTTATTATTATTATTATATAATAATAATAATAATAATAATAATAATAATAATAATAATAATAATAAAAATAAATCTATAATGAGAGCTGTAATGTCAGACAATGATTTTGCCCATTGTGCACGCTGGCAGTTTTTATGCTTTATACATTCCTGGATTTTTCTTTTTCTTTTCTTTTTTGCATTTCTTTCAGTACACTTTTACTGAGCTGCACTCTTTCTCTGTAGCATTCCCTCCAAATGTGTCCTTATCCAAACTTGTACTGACATTTGAAACTAATTTAAAATATTCATAATTAATTTAAAGGCAAAGTTATTCATCCTCCGCTATTAAAGTTTTTGACTTTGAAACAGTCTAACGTGTAATTTAATATTACTTAACAACCTCATGGAGGAACATTTTCTAAATGTACATTCCTATTTGTGTCCAAAAATCTTTCAAATTAGGATATTTTGTCTCTTTTATGTGGGACTGTTCATTGCAATATATAATTCCCATTAGCCCAATCATTAGTTCTTATGGAAGGAAATGTGTTCAGGATGTGACCACTGTGCCAGCTTCATGACCCCAGCTGGGGCATCAATAAATAAGCAGATCAGAACCTCCTTCTTGGTATTTCTTTCTTTGTTTCAGCTTTCACCCTGGGCTGGGTCCAGTCTTGTTGCTGAAGTAAAAGGACATGATGATGCCTACACAATCTTTCCATATCCTTCTTGTTATTTTGTGCCTTCAAGTTGTTTTTGACTTATGGCAACCGTAAGGTGAATCTATCACAGGGTTTTCTTGGCAGGATTCATTTAGAGTGGGCTTACTAACTGCCTTCCTTTGAGGCTGAGAGAATGTGACTTACCCCAGGTCCTGGTCTCTAGAGCTCAAATGACTCTGCCACACTGGCTCTCCCCTTTCCAAATACTGAAGCCAGTTGGATGAATCCTTGCATTTTACTTCATTGCTGGTGACAGGATTCCTATGGGCAGCAAACTCGCCTATGAGCAACTTGTGCACATGCAGCTTGCATTTGTTACCTCCATGCTATCTGCCACTGGAGGTGGTTGCCTCTTTCTGCCTAATAGTAGGGCCAGAAAGATCCATATATGATTAGAATTGCCAGAGGGCAGTGAGATTACACTTTCCATTTTCTCCCAATACTTATGCAGGAGAATTATTATTGTTGTTGTTGTTGTTGTTATTAAGTTTATATGTTTATTTATATTCCACCTTCCTCCCAGTACAGGGACTCAAGGCGGCTACTACAACTCCCAGAATTCTCCTGGCTGAAGGATTCTGGGAAGTATAATCCAAAAAGTAACTTTTCAGAACACTTCCTGAATTACAGTGGGGGCACCTTCTTCATACCTTCTTCCCCAGAGTGTGGGTGGTGAAGGAATGAGGGATAGCCAGCAAAAACTCCACTCCTCTTCTCATGCAATTTTCAAGCAGGGATAAGATCAGTTCAACTTACAAAAAATGCCACCGGAAAGACAATTACCACAGATTTCAACATGGGAAGATATTATATCCATCAATCCTCAGTGATTTAAGTCACGAAGTCTTGGATTTAGCTGTACAGAAACTATAATCCAGTCAATCTCTTCCTGGAATGGGGAAGACAACATGAGCCCAGGCATGAGGCCTGAGCTATTGTATAATGTTGCCAGGTCAGAAGCATTCCACTCCCTGCAGTTTCATGTCAAAACCTGAAAACAGCAGGAGGGAAGAAAGGCTAGGTTTTGGAAAGGAATTTGAATTGCTTTTGGACCATCTGGTTATAGATTAGGGCAGGGGTTGGCAACCCCCAGCCCGCGGGCCAGATGCGGCCCGCGGAGGCAGCAGGACCGGCCCCAGCCCGGTCTTGCCGCCGCTGCCGCCGCCTCCTCCTCCTGGGCCGCTTGACCGTGCTGCCCTCCTCCTCCTCCACCACGCGGAGGAGGAAGAGGAGGGCCGCGCGGCCTGGGGCAGAGGAGGCAAAGGGGGAAGCCCCGCACTGCCCTCCCTGCCTCCCCGCCTCCCCATGCGAGCCTGCGCTGCCCTCCCCGCCTCCCCGCGCAGGCCCACACCACCCTCCCTGCCTCCCCACATGGGCCTGCACCGCCCACCTCCTTCTCCTCTGCCTCCTCCACCCCGCCCCCAAGCCGTGCGGCACATGGAGGAGGGGGGAGGAGGAGGGGGAGGAGGGGGAGGAGGAGAAGAAAAAAGAGGAGGAGGGGGAGCAGGAGGAGGAGGAGGAGGAGGGGGAGCAGAAGGAGGAGGAGGAAGAGGAGGAAGGAAGAGGTGGTGAGTGGCCAGAGGCCTCAAGGTTTTTTTAATTTTATTTTGGGTGCTTTTAATGTTAACAAGTCTCCCTTGGTTTGACAATGATAGTGTGATGATGATGATGATGATGATGATGATGATGATGATGATGATGATGATG
>NC_056522.1:79956751-80011344 GCF_019175285.1 Sceloporus undulatus | reverse complement strand
ACCGTTTAAAATTTATATAGGGCTGATCACTGTCCACTGATTAAAGTTTTAGTTTTAAAAAAGAAAGGGAAGATAATTGCCCACCAGAAGTTTTGCACAGTTCGATATGCATCTAGATTAATCTAGACAGTGCCATTACTCCTTCCTATCAGGATGATGTGCATGGGCATTGGTGATCTTTAAACTCAGGGAAAAAAGAGTCAGGGTTTATAATATGAAGGGAAGATCTTCACCAAATCAAATTAGTTAAAAAGTGTAATCTTAGAGTACCACCATGTTGCCATTCACAAGATCATTGTGTGTGTGTGCATGGGAACATTCATGCACACACCTTCAAGTCACCTGTTGACTTGTTGTGATCACATGAATTTCATAGGGTTTTCTTAAGCAAAGAATGCTCAGAGATGGTGTTGCCAGTTCCTTCTTCTGAAATGTGGCCTACACCACCAAGAATTCCTTGGCAGTCTCCCATCCCAGAGCTGACCCTGCTTAGCTTCCAAGAGCAGACAGGATCTGGTGCCTTCAGGGTATTTAGACAGCTCACTGGATAAGGCAGGGAAGCTAAGTGGTAATAAAAGAGGAAGGAAAATTGAAAAATAAAAATACTTCACACAGTTTTTGAAAAATAAACATTCAAAAATTCACACAACAAAAAATTCCAAATATTTTTTCTAAACTTTGTTCTTGGTTCCTGAATTCCTCCTACATACCTACCATTTTTACTTGTACCATTAAATTCTTTATCTTAACAGCAAACTTTTATGCTGTATATTTTACTTAAAACTGATGCATCTTTCATAATATATTATACATTTTTATATGCTATCCATATTGTGAATTTCAAACACACTAAACATTTTTATCCCTTATATTTTTAAAAATATTATCTTTAAATTAATCTTCCATCAAAGCCAAATGTAGTTCTTCTCTTTACTCTCTCTCTATATATTCCTTCCATATCTCCCATTCATTATAAAAATTATCCAAGGAGCCATTTTTCACCAAGTTTGTCAACTTGTCCGTTTTGTATATGTCCATCATTTTCAATCTCCATTCTTCTTATTGTAGGATTTTCCTCCTTCTTCCAATATTTGGCAAACACTGTTCTCGCAGCTGCTATTGTGTAAAATAAAATCTTTTCCTTCTTTCTACCCAACTTTAAATTATCCATCAAATTCAAAAGATACATTTTAGCATTTGGTCTTTCCTTAAATTTAATTTTTTTTTTTCTACATGAATATTTTTCAAGAATATTGTAGCTTTAGGGCAATTCCACCACATGCGTAAGTATGTTCCGACTTCCTTTTGGCATTTCCAGCATGTATTTTATTCTGCTTAAACATTTTTGATAACTTAAATGGGGTCAAATACCATCTATACATTGATTTGTATATATTTTCCCTTAATTCTATACTTATAATTTATTTAATTTTCCATTTCCATAGTATCTCCCATTCATCTAACTGTATTATTTCCTTTAAGTCTTTTGCCCATTTCAACATAAACTCTTTAACCATTTCATCTTCCAGTTCAAACCTAATCTAATCCAGTCTAATATCCAATCAAGTACACATGCATAATAATACTATTTTAAATTAGGTAATACTACACCCCCTTTGTCTATTGAATCATATAACATTTTTATTTTTACTCTTGGTTTTTTATTATTCCAAATGAATTTTGATAAATCCCTCTCCCAGGTTTTAAATGGTGTATCATTTGTTATAATAGGCAGACTTTGGAAAAATCATTTTTGGTAGAACTGACATCTTCAAAATAGCTATCTTACCTAACCATGATATATTTAATTTTTGCCATCTTTCCAAATCCATTTTGATGTTCTTCCATATTTTCCCATAATTGTTTGCAAAAAGGTCCATAATTTTTGTTGTAATATTAATCCCTAAATATTTCACTATTTTTTTCACTTGTCCCAAAGTTTGTACAAATTACAACCTCTCTCGGTGCTATTAAAGACAACTATTAAACAATTCTTATATAGTTCGTCCTGCTTCTGTTACTTTATACATTCTTCAAAAAATATAAATTTCCAGTCCTATCTTTATCTACTTTAAAAAGATACATAGACTTCCGGCCTTTCTATCTGTCCGTCCTCTCTATTCTATAACTTTTCCTAAGTCTATGTTTTAATATACTTCCATCTTCTTTCTTCTGTCTTCCTTCTCCAGATCCTTTTGCACTCCTCCTCCAACTGGCCTAGTCCTCCAACTCCTCCCTCTTATGCAAGGTCTTTCCTGAACTCCATCTCGTCCTCTCGCTCTCCCCACTCACTTCACGCTCCAACTCCGTCTCACAGCCAACTCCAGACACCCTCCACATATTCACTCCCCCTTCACTCCTCCTCCACGGTCTTCAAAACACAGCTGGGTTCTCAAGGACAATTCAATCGCTGCTGATTACTCTCCTTTTTTCCCCGAGGTTTCTTATATTTTTTCAGTGTCTGCTGCCTCACTATAATTTGCTGTGTCCCGTCCAAAAAAGTCAACAAGTCAGTAATTCCAAAAAGAAAAGTCACTCCCTAGAAGTCCCATCCAAAAATTCAAAAACAATAAATCCAATAATTCTCCACAAAAACCAAATTATTCCAATTCTGAAATCCAAAGTTTCATTCAATTAGTATTCAGTTAGTATTCAAGAGACACCACTATTCCAAATCAGTTCAAAAATTCCTCTTCTTAAAATGGCATAAAAGAATTATTCCTTTCTACCCAGATTTAATGGTTCAAACTGTAGCAGTTAATTTTGGAGAAAATCCAGTATTCACTTTGCTACAACTTCAAAAAGAAAAAATAACATTAAAAGGTTGGAGGCGCATACGGAAAGCAAAAAAAAAAAAAAACACTTTCCATTACTGAGTCTTGCCACGGGCGTTGATTGCTCTCTGGGTCCCCCAACCCAGCTTTTCGATCCGCACCCTTGTCCGGGAACTGATTTACTTCTGCTGATCGCTGATCCCAGCACAGGGTACGAGTTTAGCACCCTCCATCAAGCCCCCTCTGATCCTCTTATACCTAAGAGGAATTTTCAGAGCTCCAAAAATAAACTTAGAGATCCGATTCCCGCTACTGACCAGAATGTCTCCTGGAGACCTTAGGAGTCTGTCCAGCAAGGTGCCATATCCCAACTGGAAGTCTATAATTCCAATTTTAATGGTTCAGTCCTATGGGATCCTAGGACTTGAAGTTAAGGCGGGTATTTAGAATTCTTAGCAAGAGGACTCCAGAAGCTTCATCAAGCTACAAACCCTGGATTTTCATATGATATAGTCATGGCAGTTAAAAATGGAAATACAGTATAGCACTATCACAGGGTAATGTGGATGGGCCCTTGAAAATTCTAATAATCCACAAACTAAAATGCAAACTCACAAAGAAATATAGCAGGAAGTGTGCCAAAATGGAAACTTCTCCTGTAGGGGGCTTCTAGGACAAAAGAGTTTTGATGGGAAATTCACCCTCATTAGCTGTGTATGGATATTGAATCCCATTTCCTAACTATTGCAGATAAAACAATAAGATGAAGTTTAGATCAGCAGCAGCCAGGTGAAGAACCTTATACTGTACAGTGGACCCTTGTTATACGCTGGGGTTTGGTTCCAAGATCCCCCGTGTATAACAAAATCCGTGTATGCTCAAGTCCCATTAAATATAATGACATAGAAAATGGTGTCCCTTATAAAAAATGGAAAATCAAGGTACATTTATACTTTTTTGGAACATTTTCAAACCGTGTATGCTTAAATCCGTGTATAAAAAATCCATGTATAAGAAGAGCTGACTGTATTATTATCTTAAAACAGTGGATCCAGAGGGACCCCCTCATGAAAGAAGAGAGTCTATTCGTGTCATCATGTATCACTCTTTTATTAATTGCAAAACTGGAAATTTAGAGTGCTATCTGCTTACTCATAAGACAGTTCCACTAAATTCTGTACTCCAGAGAACTCTGTTGTCCCTGGGGCTATGCTCCATTGATCTCGGTGGATGGCAACCTTGCACAGCCAAAAGCACAATCAAATGTACATGTTTCTCAATATGCTCATCCATCTCATGTGAAGCTGCATGCACATCTGCCTGTGCAATGGCAGCTCATGTGCAACTCTGCTTCTACAACTTTGAACCTAATAAGGATGTTTGTCATCAGATAAAAATGTGCAACATCTTCCACAGAGGAACTTTCACATGCATTAGATACCTAAGGGATTTTGGCTAATACTTTCTAGGAAACAGGCATCAAAAGGACCAGCACTGGCCTGAGCTCAAGACCCTTGTTTGGCTCTACAATAGGGACTAGGTCCACTTCCAAATCAACCTGCAACCTGGCCAGAGTCTGATTTAAAAAAAATAATAATTCCCCACAACTCTGGGCATCCTACAGTCAGCAGGGCCCATTAAAAAAAATAACTTTCCCAAGATTTGGTTATAGAATTAGCTTACATGCCTGGGCATTTATTTAACATAACAAAAAAAAAATACAGTTATCACAAAATGGAAGCCATGTATGACAAATATAGAATTTTCCTGTCTACTGTTGTACTGAATATCAATATTACGCTCAGTAATGGTATCTCTCCCCCCCCCAAAAAAAATTTGGTACAATTTTACATGGCATCTTCAATGGCTGCTGAAAGCTTTGGCATCCTGTTAAGCAGTTACAAGACTGTAAAATGGACTTCATAATCTCTTAACTTCTGGGGATTTACTTGTACAGGTGTTAATGATTTGGGGGGAAGACCTTTACAGTCTGGCAGTGGCCCAAGTGAAGCATTTCCAAGGTGCTGGAGATTGGGGTGCTGGAAAATGACATCTGTCGGGTGTGGAGTACCTTGAGAAAAGCAGTTGTGGCAGGGTCAGAGAGGTCCCTCCATCTCCGTTCTTGATGTCCCCTGCATCCAGGAGTGTGCTGCTGTCATTCTTTCCCAATACCCCAATCTGAAGCAGCTTGGAAATGCTTCACTAAAATGCTATGATGTTTCAAGTGTTGCTTTTTGGTGGTGGGATTGTCAGGTATAAATCTGACATTATAGCTAAACTGACAATGCAGAATCTCTGACAAGAAGAAGAGGAGGAGGAGGAGGAGGAGGAGGAGGAGGAGGGTGATCAGAAGACCAATCTCCATGTATCCATCATTTCACCAAAGCCTCTAGTTACATTTGCTGCTGCACCCCCACTTCCCTCAGCTGGATCCATAATGCATAATTCTTGCCTTCACTCTTCCTTGGGTGGAATTTCACATCCTCAGAAATGAAGCATACAGCTTTATATAAAATTAGTATACTTAGTGCAGGTTTTATTTGGGACACAGGATCTGAATTTTGGCATGCCAATATTTCTTCCTTTCTTGTATGGGGGGTGGGTGGGTTGGAAGAGTATGAATAGTGCTGATAACATCTTCTAAATGAACAGCACGTGTTAAAATGATGCATAGATTTGCCCCATAAAGCCCACAATTTCATCTGACTTTTTCATTCACTCGCTAATCTGATGGTAAAACATAGAAGCAGGATACAGATAAATGTGTGTTGTCTCAATACAGGAACCACTACAGCCTGCAGATTTGCCAAGATTTGGCAGTTCCTTCAAAGAAGAAGACTTAGGCAAAAAACCACAGTCATTTCGCCACTCTTGGAACACATCCTGAGAGATTGTTAAAGGATCACAGCAGTAGGCCTTCTCCTGATGTGTCTGCAGGTTTTACAATTAGATCTAATAAAATGGAGGAAGATGCAGGTTTTAGTTCTGTCTAAATACAATGAAATAGCTAAAGCTGGAAAGAGATGAATGAATAACATTTTGAACTGAAATAACAGAAACATTGAGAAAAACAGGCTGTATTGGATACAGTTTCTTTTCCACTGATGGGACTATTCCCTGTACAGAGTGCCACTCAGAACAACAGAAAGTATGGGCAGCCAGGGTATGTGTCTTCCTTAATCTTCATTCCCTTTCAATTTCCAGAATCTATTCTCCTTGGCTAGCACTGGAACAGGAGGAACTTGTATTTTTGTAGATGAAAGTTGCTTTAAAGCCTAGGGACTTGTCTCTACCCATCCTCAACTGGCACTAGGAATCTCTGGTTCAGCAAAAAGGTGTCTATGGCGGGTTACAAACCGCCATAAAGTACGCGCTCTGCGCGTAATAGGGTTAGGAAGGGCCGTATTAGGGTTAGGAAGGTTCTTACCTTCCTGACGGCCCTTCCTCCCAGTATGTGCGGAGCGCGTACTTTTTCGCGGCGCCCATCCACATGGGCGCCGCCATTTTGACGTACTGGATGCTGTGCGTCCAGACGTGTCGCGGCGGAAGTGACGTCGCGAGGGCGCACTCCACCCCTCGCG
The DNA here is from genome assembly GCF_019175285.1 of Sceloporus undulatus. NCBI lineage: Eukaryota > Metazoa > Chordata > Lepidosauria > Squamata > Phrynosomatidae > Sceloporus > Sceloporus undulatus. The sequence goes on along the minus strand of NC_056522.1, from coordinate 80,004,989 downwards.
GCGCCACTTCCGCATTCCAAAAAGGAGCGGCATTTCGCCGCTCCTTTTTTGCTGCGCGGGGAAGCCTCGCGGTCTGGCAGCTGGGGCTTCCCTACGCAGCAAATGGCGGCGGCGGGAAAACGGCCCCTTGAGGGCCGTTTGTAACCCGCCTATATGTATGTTGCACTTGTGCAACACTGGTGCACTGAAAGAGAAAGGGGGGGGGGGTAATAGCAGGAGAAAGCAATGCATATTTAGGCCTATCAGACTATTTGAAGCAAGTTTCAGTCAATTTGTAGGCTTTCTTATTACATAAGCTGTGACAGCAATAGTTTAGGGCTGTGGGAGGCCTTCACAAGGACTGGTGGTGAGCCTTCTAGAAGCCTCAGGAGCAGCACATGTCATGTGTATATTGGGAAATATGATAGTAGTGGATCTAAAAGGCAGGGTAATTAAATACAAAAGACAAATGCTGAACAAAAAACAGTCTCATACTAACCCACAGGGCTTAGAAAGCAGAGAAAGGAACAAGCTTAATCTTCCTTGTAAAGCACATAAAAATTCCTTTAGTTACAATTACTTGTCCATAATCAAACATATGGTGTAATGGAGTAGAGAGAGGGAAGAAAGACAATGGTTGCAGATTACTGTGATACAGAAAGAGAGTGGATGTGAAAAAACAAACAAACAAGAAGTCAAATAACCAGATAGTGAGAAAAGGCATGCAAAACTTCCTAAACCTACATTGCATTCCTCATACATTGTGTGTACCACATGTAAGACCATGTGGTATGCAAGTCTTAGCAGGAAAGGTGGCAATTGTTTGCAACTACTGAGTGCATTTTGCCACTTGCCTGTCCATTGAAAAATGTCTCCCTGCCCCCCCCCCACCACCACCACCTCAGTGGTGGGTTGCCATGTTACACTGTTAGCCAGATTTTACCAAAGTAAAACCTCATGCTCACTTCCACAGTGAGATGACCCAGAGGAAGTTCCAGACCACCTTCTACCTTTTGTCTACTTCACCTTGGTGACATCACATGTCCCATCTTATGTGACCAAAGCTTTTGAGAAGTCAGGTTACATAGGTGTCTTACCTACATGCTTACTACCATTCTCAAACAGCTCTCACAACTGAGACAGTATTTACCATTACAGAAATCATATTGATTTGCCTTAGCCAAGAATTGCTCTTCTGTACATTAAATAGTCTTATCTTTAATGCTTTCCATGCAGAGCATACATTATACTAACTGAATTGTCCTTTTAAAAAAAAATAGCAATTTATTTAGTAAGAGTAGTATTCCCCCCCTAGGGTTTGTGAGAGTGTTTAAACGACAAACCAGTCATTCTGATATTTTAAATGTTTCACTGGCGGGTTACAGACGGGCAGGGGAGGACGTCTTGGAGGTGTATTTAGCTGAATGCGGAGCCTCCAGACGGCCCGCCCCGGGGGCGTGCTTCAGGTGTTGGAGCTTCCACACGGGAGGCAGTGAAGACGCCTCACCCGGGTCCGTTTCGGACCCGGAGTTTCCAAACCGCCGCCTCGGAGGACGCTGCAAAAAGAGAGGCAGCTTCCGCACGGGCGGCCCAAACCGCGGCTTTTTTTTCTTTTGCCGCATGAGAAGTGCGCAGCTTCGCAGCTGCATCGCTAAGCAGCGGCGGCAGAAAGCCTGTCTGCGCATTTAAAGCACCCAAGCCCCTTTAAACTTTTTCCCTGTGACTTTAAAGCTAGGCAGGAGTGGTGTGAGGTAGCAATGTCCAAACTCTGTCCTTCCAGGCGTTTGGACTTCATGTCCCAGAATCCCAGACCACAGGGCAAGGTGGCTGGGGATTCTGGGAGATGAAGTCCAAATGCCTGGGAGGACAGAGTTTGGAGATTGCTGGTTTGGGGACCAGTGAGCCAGGCATGGTGGGAGGAGAGAACAGGAAGGGTAGAATAGAGCAGATAGGGCTGGGAGGGAACACATGCCCTGGGAGGTGAAATGATGTCTTTATGGGACATCATGGGACCTAGTGCCTTGTCAGTGCTCCCTGCCCCTTGATCCCAGGCCCTCTCTAGTTGCCCTTTGCCTTTGGGGGCAAGTTTAGAGGGCATCAAAAGGTCTTGGGCACATTCAAGCTCCGGGGTCTCTTTTTTTTTTCCTTTGCTGGCTGGCGAATGCGCAGCTGCGCAGGGCTAAGCAGCGGCGGCAGAAAACCTATGGGCACATTTAAAGTGCCCAAGCCCCTTTAAAACAATGGTGGTCTCCTGCCAGCTGGTGATCAGCTGGTGTTGGCATCCTTGTCCGCTTGCACTTTGCCAGTGTCAGCAGCATCATAGATGCCTCCTCTCCATTGGTCCCCGTGCTCCTGCTGAATCTGCAATGCACAGCCACAGCTGTCTCCGCTGCCACCGCTGTCCCCCTGCCATCTCCCCTCACCTCCCTTGTACATATGTAAATATTTACAGTTTTAGCTTTTTTTATTGTTAGGTGAAAATGGCAGAGGAATGTGTGTAGGGGTGCACTTTAAAGTCCAAACTTTCCAAGCAGCGCATGCGAACATGTTGCTCTAGGGTTAGGGTTAGGGTTAGGGTTACGAGGCTTAAAATGTGCCGCAGCTGTGCCTCAGCTTCCACAGCTGCATGGCAGCAGATGTTGCAATTAAAGCCTGACTGCAAACTGCGCATGTTCCAAGACCCCAACTCACTATGCGACGGAGCTTTTAAATGGGCAACTTAAATTAGCGGCGTAGCAACTCTGGCTTCTTCCCCTTCTCGATATGTGTCAGCATTCAGGTAGGACTGCTCCAGTTTCTGCAAAATGTTTGGCTGGGACCATTTAGCTATGAGGTCAGCCGTCTCAGTATGAGACCAAGACGTCCCCCTGCCTTTTTTCGGGGTGCTGGTGGATGGCTGAGCCATCCTGCCTGGTGGCAAAGGGGAGCCGCCACACAGCTGTGCCAGGAGCAGCCAAACTGTGCCCGTTCCCAGGTGAAAATGGCGCAGGAATGTGTGTAGGGGGTCACTTTAAATCCCAAACTTTCCCTTTCCACTTTCTACAACCAAAACATCCGCCGGCAAAAGTTACAACTTCCCGCGGTTCTAGCAACGCATGCGCACAAGTGGCTCTAGGGTTAGGGTTACGAGGCTTAAAATGCGCCGCAGCTGTGCCTCAGCTTCCACAGCTCCATGGCAGCGGACGTTGCAATTAAAGCTTGACTGCAAACCACGCATGTCCCGGGACCCCGACCCATTATGGGACACAGCTGACACGGAGCTTTTAAACCGGCAACTTATATTTGCGGCGTAGCAATTCTGACGTATCGGTGCAGCAGCTTACAGACGGAGCTGCGCAGGTACGCCGCAAATCAAAAAGAAGCGGAAAAAGCAGCACCTTTTTAATGCCGCTTCTTCCCGCTTGGGGCGTGCGGGGGGCGTGTTCATGACGGCATTCAGGTAAAGCCCATCTGAAGGCTCTACCTTCATGACGTCATGAGTACATCCCTTTTTGCCCGTCTGTAACCCGCCACTGTTATGAAATTTAAATCCCTACCTCTGATCTTATTGTTTAAATGTCTATCCTGTCCAATTCCCCTCTTCCAGCATGTTATATTAATACCTGCTTAAGCAATGCTTTTGCACCTCATCCAAATATGGCACAAACTGATGCCAGATATTTGCAATCAAAGCTGAAAGGCAGTTTCAAATGCAGATTTTGGATTTTGGACATTTAATCATAACAATAAAATACTGACAATGTACTTAAAAGACACAAATCCAGATGTGAAACAAAGACAGAGCAACTAGCTGACTTCATGGGAATCTTTGGAGATACTTGGGTGTAATGTGCACTGCAGAAATAATGCAGTCTGGCACCACTTTACCTATCATGGCACCATTCTATGGGTTTGTACTTTATTGTGGCACCACAGCTCTCTAACAAAGAAGGTTAAATATCCCACAAAACTACAAAGCCTAACATTCCATAGCAATGAGCCATGGCAGTTCAAGCAGTGTCAAACCGCACTATTTCTGCATTGCAGATTAGATGTCACCATACGTCAAACTGGGAGATTTCCCCACATTTTGCCTGGGTTGACAGAAGACTGGAGAAATTAAGGAGCCACATATTTTGGGAAGGGTTTAGTTCCTAAATATGTGAAAGATCTAAAATGTAGCTGTGGTCACAAGAACACTTTGGGAGGCATGTATTTTCACATGCATCCAGTCCCCGAGTTAGGTTTATTGGTGTTTCAGGCAAGGCATTGTTCAAGCAAACAGTACACTTCCCTGTTGAGAAGAGGATCAAATGCCTGCAATGTAATAAGCATCCTTGCTTCATCCTCTGAAACAGACCAAATATTTTCTCATTGCCATGTAGAATGCGTCCTTGAATATGTGATCTAATATGGGGGAGAATGCCAGCAGTGTCCAAAGCACTTAGCATTCTAGAAATTGGCAGAGGAAGCCATAGTACTTGCATGCACTTGCCAGAATGTTCCCTTTTCTGCTCCAAATTATTCCTGGAGGGAGACTGAGTTCCAGATTAAGGATACAAAATGGCTTCTTTCGAAGATGACACAAAAGCCTCTAAAGGCTCTTCAGAGGCACAAAGCACACTCTGAAGAGACCATCTCACAATCTTTGGGGCCTCAGGCTAAAGCATACCTATGTAGCCAAGCATGTTAACATTTTACTCAGCCTCTGTTACTATTTTTTTCCTTTTTACTGTAGCTGTTGGATGTTAGATTTATTGTACTGTATTAGGCTCTTAAATACATATTTATATTGTACACTGTCCTGGAATTTCATGTGATGAATGGTGGTATAGAAATGTTTTTAAATAAACACATGAATAAGCATATTAGAATCTGATTTGAAAGAGGGGAAACAATTCTCTCTCCCCCTTCATCTGAATGTGCCCTCACTTTTTACCTCCCATTTTACAAGCAGAAGGTCCTGCTTTTAGATTCTTTGTATGTACTAATTAGCATGTCAGTGGTAAAAAAAACCTTGTGTCAAGTCTGAGCAAACATGGGTTTAGTATACATTGGAAAGCCTATACCAGTGATGGCGAACCTTTTTGGTTCGCCGTGCCAGGGGCGGAGTTTCTGCCTTCCGGGGGTGGGGCCGTGTGCCAGAGACGGGGCTTCCTGTCAAGGTATACTGAGTTGTGACTGGATGAGAGTCTAGTGAACAGGCAGGTGTAGACCATGGTAATAAACTAAGTAGACCAAGTGATTATGTTAAACAATTAGAAAGGTATAACTACCTTGTAGATCTGCTGGATTATAGGGAGCATTGTAAAGTGTTTTCTTTACAAGGCCACAATCTCAGGGTCAAACAACAACTCTGCTTAATGAGTACTGGACATTTTTGCATCTTGGTTTTTGTCTCTTTACTCAGTTACATGCACAGAGGTGAGGCTTATCTCTTTACTCTCTAGCCTTGGCCAAATGAAAATATCTTCCCACAAACCAAAGATGGTGGAGAATTTGTTTTCATGCCCTCTTATCTGATTTCACATGTTTAAACAAATACCAGTAAATAAATTCTGTTGTCCTTCAACAAGAGGATTTCTCCAAACTTTTCAGTGGAGTTCTCTCATCAAGAAACACATAAAATTTTTAGATTAGAGTAGACTCAAGGATGCTTCATACATTGGTTCAGGGTACATTTTATATACCCACCACCTCATTGTGCACCATAAACTTTTCACCCCACATTTTCCCTCTTGATAACTGCTAGAAGTAAGTGTGTCAGTTCTGATGTGTCAAATCTATTGGTATAAATGAGACTCCCCTCCTGACTCCCACTTATGCCCTTTACAGGTGATTTTAATTCAGATCTCCATGGGAGAAGGAAGAGATAAGCTGTCAATGCATGGGCATTATTCTCAGCATATCCCCATCAGGTACACTTACTAATATGTTAATAAAATTAATTTATATTGTATATTATATAATGTTAGATATTACCAGCATTATAGGTGCACTATAGTGCCCCTTTCATTTGGGTGGGTTGCCCTTCCCCCATGTTTTTTCCATTGTATGACTCAAAATCTTGACTAGGCAAGTAGAAGGTAAGCAAGTGGAGATGAAACAGGCTGTGTAGTATATTGTAGAGGGTCTAAATACCCTAAAGGCACCAGATATTGCCTGATGTTGAAAGCTCAGCAGGGTCAGTCCTGGTTAGTACATGGATGGGAGACCACCAACAAATACCAGGTGCTGTAAGCAGCATTTCACATGAAGGAACTTTAAAAAGCACTTTTGAGTATTCCTTGCCTAAGAAAACTCTGTGACATGTATGAAGTCATCATAAGTCAACAGGCAATTTGAACACACACACACAATAAACTGTGGCAGTGGAAAAGAAGGTGACAATTGGAAGGGGTTAACCAGCTTCAGCACACACTACATGTCTTTTCTGTTACAAAATAATGTTGGTAGAATTCAAAAAAGTGAATTCTACTAACATTGTTTGAAATCTACCAACATTATTTTGCAACGGAAAAGACATGTAGGCTAAAGTCTGTGAGCTAAATCATCTTAACATCATATTCTGATTAAGTCTCTATGAGTGCTTTACAGAGAGGGAGCGAAACATTAATAGTGAACAAATTGTAATATACATGTAAACAAACTGTAATATAAATAATTAAACAACCTGTGCCTGCTTAGTTTCAGTTTACATATTCCACTCCCACATTCCAAGTTGTACCTATTCATGGGGCCTCTAAAAAGTCTTCAAAATGAGTAGGTTATTTTCAAAATGTGCTTTGGTAATTTGTATTACTGGCACCCTCATCAACTGCAATGTCATGCTAAGAAATGCAACCATGGGCAGCACACCCCATCTTATTAGCAACAGTGGCACTCTGTCCTTTACAGTATCAGAGGAGATATTGCAGCTCTTACTGTTCCAACTCTGTGCCCTTTATGGAGATGTGGCAAGAATTCAGGGCTGCTTATTTCCTTCATTACCCATTTCTGTCAACTGCTGTTCCACTTGCCACAGGGAAACAGTTATGACTGTCAACTCTTGTGGAATTTGCCAAAGCATGCTGCTTTCCACCTTAAGCAGGAACCAGTTAAACCAACCTTGGCCTGGTTCCCGCTACGCTTGAATCAAGCATTATGTTTTCTCATACTTACAGAAACAGTCAATGGTTCAGTGCAATGGGTGTTATTAATATCCAGCAAGACAGATGTCAACACCTTTGTTTCATCTGAGCTGGATCGCCTTAGATCTGCTTGTTAACACCTTGAGAATACAGTTTTTGAAGCATGACAAAAAATATTTGTCAGAAAATGGCCTCTTCACCCTTCCCTCCCTTAATAATGCCAGCAATGATCTAACGGTAACCTTTATTTCCACTGACATCTCCATGCCTGTGGATTTACTGGAGAAGAATTTCATCCTTCTCCAGTAAATATTCAGTACATGTTCAATGCTTGGAAATTTCACTCTTGGGACAGCAAGTCCCAGAGTCCCCTGGCCAACATTTGTTTCAACTATTTGCCTTCATGACAGTATCTATCTGGATTCATAGAGAGAGATGATATTATGCTCAAGTGAGTATCTACTGACTGTACTTTTTGTACTTGCTCATTTAAAAAAACAAACACCAACAACTGCCATTCCCACTATAGTTGGAATGTATTTTAATACATCATAAAATGATTTGTGACCTACCACAAGACAGAATGGGATGGAAAGTGAAGTGAATTAAATCTAAACTGTATAAATGCACCTATAGGTTTGAACATAAATGCAATAGGCATGATCCATACAGAAACAAACACTTTCAGGTCTCATTGATATCAGTAGGAGAGATGTTGGTCACAATCCTGCAGACATTTAGACAGCCGTAGAACTATAGAGTTGAAAGAGCCAGCTAGTCCAACTCCATATTAGTGCAGATTCCACAGTTAAAGCACCACTGAAAGGTGGCATCCAAATTCTGTTTAAGGAGCTCCAACAAAGACAAGACTACCACTTTCTAAGGCAGGGATTCCCAAACTTTGGTCTTTCTTTCTAAGGCAGGGATTCACAAACGTTTGGACTTCAGCTTCCAGAATTCCTAACTGCTGGCCAAAATATCCAAGGGACAAAAATTTGGGAATGATTATTCTACGGTAATCCATTCTAATACTGAACGGCTCCTATAGTCAGGAAGTTCTTACTAATGTTCATAGAATCATAGAGTAGGAAGAGACCACAAGGGCCATCCAGTCCAACCCCCTGCCATGCAGGAAATCTCAATCAAAGCATCCCTGACAGATGGCCATCCAGCCTCTGTTTAAAGACCTCTAAGGAAGAAGACTCCACTACACTCCGAGGGAGTGTGTTCCACTGTTGAACAGCCCTCACTGTCAGAAAGTTCCTCCTAAGGTTGAGGTGGAATCTCTTTCCTGGAGCTTGCATCCATTGTTCTGGGTCCTAGTCTCTGGAGCAGCAGAAAACAAGCTTGCTCCCTCCTCAATATGACATCCCTTCAAGTATTTAAATAGGGCTATCATATCACCTCTTAACCTTCTCTTCTCCAGGCTAAACATCCCCAGCTCCCTAAGTCATTCCTCATAGGACATGATTTCCAAACCCTTCACCATTTTAGTCACCCTCCTTTGGACACACTCCAGTTTCTCAACATCCTTTTTAAATTGTGGAGCCCAGAACTGGACACAATATTCCAGGTGGGGCCTGACCAGAGCAGAATACAGTGGCATTATTACTTCCCTTGATCTAGACACTATACTTCTATTGATGCAGCCTAAAATCACACTGGCCTTGTTAGCTGCCACATCGTCTTCATTCTTGTAAATTGAAGTGTATTCCTACCTTCTAGAGCAGGAGAGTCTGCACCATCTTCAACCTGACAGCCCTTCAGATTATTGTCATAGAACTTATAATTCTTCTGTTCTCCAGACCAAACCGAAGCAACTCTTTAAACCATTAGGACTTAATTTGGGCAGCAAGGTGTGATGCAAAAGGAGATGTCAGGTCCTGTTGTAACTGTTTTTCACACCCCATTAGTGGCCCCTTCTGCTGTAGTTGCATAGCTTTTAGGGAGGATTTTGAGGGTTGAATCAAGAGAGATAGCTACAGTAACAGACCTACATCATCTGAGAGACATTTGACAATGCAGGAGTTGGCCCTCTGTCTTCTGAAATACTACCTAACCTTCCAATTTTGGTGTCAGCTACAGATTTGATTAGCATCGCTTTTATTTCTCCATCTAAGTTATTTATAAATATGTTGAAGACTATTGAGGCCAGGAGAAAATTCTGCAGCACCCCACTTGTCCTTTTCCTCCAGAATAACAAGTAACTACTATTTACTTGGAAGTAAGTCCCATTGATCTCATTGGGGCTTACAGTATCCACATATTGAATTGGATTGGATAACTGTATATCTTATCTCTCCCAGTAAAAAAAAAAAATACAGGGAAATGCTTAGCCCTTGCTGTATTATGTTTTGTAGCAGAGAACTATACCCCTGAGATGAACCTCATGAAAAATGCCTGAGGAATAACTTCTTCACTGGGCAAATAAGCTGGGAATCTGGTAACCTTCATACTAACAGGAATAAGTTGAAATATTTGTTATGACTTTTTGTTTCATTAAAACCTGAGACGCACGGTGAGAAGTTATGCAGGGGCTGAGAGCCAGCATTAGCTACTAACAACCTAAATCAGTCACTTTATAGTTTTGATTTCCATTGTAGCTGATCCATATACTTTTCTTCCCCTTTCCCTCTGCACCGCCCCAGCCCCTGGGCTACAAAAAACAGCACCAGCTATTTGCCTTGCTCATCCCATCTCTTCCATGGATTTGTGTGTGACAGAGGTACTTAAAGTATAAAGCTAAGTAAAGTAAGTATATTAAGACCAAAGGACAAAAAAAAAAAAAATAGAGTTAGATGTCTCAGACGTATAGTAATTCCATTGTCTTGGAGGCCAGATGTCATAAGGTTTATTTGCAGCCTGAGACTAGGACTTCTTAACGGTGAAAGAATGATAAAAAAGAAAAAATGGGGTAATCTATAACATGTGTTTGGCAAATAACTTCCTTGGGTTTTGATTTCCTCCACCCCTTAGAGTTCTAATAAAGTTCATTGGTAAGGCTTCCTTAAATACATTTTGGAGCTTAAATTGTCAGGGTTTGAAGACTGCCTCCCCCCCCAAAAAAGATTGCAGAATATATAATAGAAAATAAAACAGGTTCAATATTTTAAATATGCTCTAGCTGTGCAAACACTGAACAAAATTAACTGGTGGGATGTCAGAGGGGATTTTTCCATCTTATTCTGTATGGTGTCGTTTATTTTATTATTATACATTAAAATGAGTGGCACTAATTAAGCAGGGCAAAACCAAAGCCTTGAAAAGGGCAAGAGAGGAAATGGATGCTGTGGGAAAGGCAATAAAACCATGGCAGGCCCTTCTTATAGTCATTTCCTTCTGTGATTCCTCCTCTCTCTGCAGCTCAGGCTTTTTTAACTGTAGCTTCTCCACACCAAAAGTGTGTTTCCCACTCTTTCATATGAGCAAAGACTGAGCTTGTAAAATGGGAACTGCCCATGCATGGAATATTTACTAAGAAGTTCAGCCATGGTGGCTTTTATACCTGTATCTTGTCAGCATTACACTCACCGCTTGGCCTAAATCCTATTGTTAGTCACAGTTAGAGTAGTAAACAGTGAGGACACAAGTTCCACATGCTCTGAGATGGTCAACTCTCTGTTCGGTATTTTTTTCAAAAGCCCAACACATTTCGGCCTCAATGAGAAAAGGCTTTCTTCGGGGGCTAGAAACAAATACATACACACATATATTATAAGTATTTATAAGAGAGGACAACACTCAAAAATACCTTACTTTCATATTAAAATTATACATACAATAGGGTATTTTCTATGTCATAGTTAATTGAGTGTTGTCCTGTCTTTTTAATACCTATAATATATGTGTTTATGTAAGACCGTTTTTCATACTGAATACTAAATTTAAAAAATACTGAACAATTAACCATCTCAAAGCACATGGAGCTTATCTCTTCACTATTTTCTGCCTTTCGATGTACTTTGCAGTACTCTACTCAATATGGTTAGAGTAGAGCTATTGAATCAGTTGGATTTATCTATGTGTTAAGTCTCCATTCAAACACTCAGGGCAGAACATGCTGGGTTACTCCCTGAGTATTCTGTCTCCAAAACTGCCTTGAATTCCACCCCACCCCCCATTATTTGAGCATTTACACAGCATTGCATTGTTCTGCCCACTGTTGGCATTGCAAGTTGCTCCTTCTGAGGCCAGAAACAAGGTACCCAGTGTGGACCACATGGCTGGGCACCTCATTGTTACCTCTGTAGGAGTAACCTGTGCAAGTGGCAGTGGTGGTGGATGACCCAGCGAAACACTGTGTAAACAGCCAGCCAGTGTCAATCTGGATTTTCTGGAAAGATCCACTGCCAATTGTGAAGTTTTTAAAAATCTCTTTAATGCCCAGATTTGCTGCAGAACTGCCCTTCCCACATGAAGACAGTCTGTAGTTGAACTGGGCCTTCTTTGGCCCTGTGTCATGAATGCAAAGCAATGCAAGGGGGGGGGGGGGGGGAGTTGGCTTAAATGGCCATGTAGACATGCCCTCAGCCTACTATAGTTGGGACTAACTGATAGGTTTCCACCCATTGTCTACTGTGTTTTACTGGTTTGAAGTGGAAAAAAACAGGAATCTTGCGGAAATGTAAGGCCTAACATATTAATTTTAACATAAGCTTTGATGGATTCAGTGATGACTTATGATTTATATGGGCATAAGACTTCTATGTCCATAAGTAAGTATACGCTGGCATTTAGTATGAATTCAAAGGAGCTATCTGAGAATATATTTGGTGAATAAAGTTCAGCACTGTGGCTAGCTCTCTTAAAGTTCAACCTACAATCCAGTGTAAAGTCATTGCCCTGTTGACATGGAAGCATCCAGCTGCCACTCCATGAATTACAACTTTCTTCCTCAGATGGAGTAAAAATGCTCAGATGAAGTGGATTATAGCACACAACAGCTCATGGTAAAATGAATGTGTTAGGCCCGATCTAGACAGTCCTTTGCGGTGCCCCATCACATACTAGGGGTTGGCCGAGGGCGCACTGCCCATACGTGCCTCACCCCAGCACGTGACAAGGACATCAAAATGGTGGTGCCCTATACACACGGGTGCCGCCATTTTGATGCAACGGACGCTTAGTGTACGCACGTCACACCCCCATAAGGACGTCACGAGTGCGCCATTGGCGCACTGCAGTGTCCCTTATGGCACCGCAGAAAGAACACGCTTTTTGCGGGTTCTTTTTGCTGCTCGAGGGTTCCGTGCGGTTTGATGGCTGCAGCTCCCTCGCACAGCAAAACAAGGACGGTCTGTATCCTGCCTTAGTCTTCAAGGGGACACACAGCTGTTCTGCTGTGTGGCTCTAAGATCACTCGGTATACAGTTCCTGTCTTCTGATCTACTGCTAAGCACAGTCCTGATTTGGGGGATGAATACACATTTCTAGCCTCTGACTGTTCTCTCTTGCTGCTTTGTATACCCAAATATTTGTTATGTGTGTGTTGTGTGGCTTCAAGTCCTTTCCAATTTATAGTCGCTGTAAATCAGAAATGCCCCACCCAACGTGCCTTTCTTTTTTCAATTTTTATTTTATTTTTTACTGCAGTTCCAGAATTCTGCTAATGCAATTAAAGTTTTGGAAAAGAAAAATTTGGGAGTTTATTACTAGGTTTCCCCCACTAGTGAAAAAAGATGTCCTAACCACGCTTTGCAGACACAGCAGCTCTGGGTCAGAGGTGACGTTGTATGATAAGTATCATCAAAGGCACTACTTTACAATTACAGTTTAAAAGCCATGTGTGATAATCTCCCTGCTCATTAAAGTGCAATCAAAGTGATATATTTGTGTGGTGTGGTGCGAAAGAGCCATAAAATAGAATTAGGGAACTTTTGGTTGCTACATATTTTGGACTTCTGCTCCCATTATCTCCAGCCAGCACAAACAGTGAGTAGGGATTAAGGAAATTCACCATTTCTGGAAGGCCAAAGCATTTACAATTCTGCTGTTCAGGATTCACCGCAGAGGTACATACTTAGTGAGGCAATGCAGTAAAAACACAAGGACTCCTTGAATATGAACAAAATAAGACAGAACCTGTGAGCTGACATTTCTGTGTAACCCATTGATTTTAACAAGCTGCAATGTAGACAGAGAAGGTCTAGCCCCACAGTGTTTTGTGTATGACCAGAGCTTTATGAGAACATGTGGCACAATAATGTGCAGTTGCATGGGAAAAGATAAAGAAATTCCTAGAGTCCAAGGGCATTTTAACATTGGCTGATAAATAAAGGCTTACAGGGCAGCTAAGTTATAAAGAGACACCTGCACCAGGCAGTCATGTGCATGCCAGATGTGTATCATTCCACGTTTGGTGCTGGGAGCCATCTGTCAGAGGCTTGAGCCATATGGGGTGGTGTTATGATCTGTCACAAAGCAGGGGATACTTTTCAGTTCAATAAAGTGAGTGAGCTTATCTAGCTGTTCAGGAATAAATGTACATCCTTCTTATTTAATACACTGACAATAATTCTACAACGAAGGGAATTTTTTTACAGCCTGATCCCCATGGGGCTTGGTATATGACATTGTTGAAAAGGCTCTTTCTATGAAAGCTGGCAGGAATTAAGGATTGGAGAAAAGCAAAAACAACATGAGAACAACATGACAGGGGCATTCTAAGATTTCAGTAATAGTTAGAAATCTTTTTAAATGGCTTTACCATGTTTGGCAGGGAGGAGAGTTGATGTTAAACTTGCAACTTTAATCAATTTCCCCACAGCCACCCTAAATTACATCAGCTAAAATCCTAGGCCGCAGTATAGCTCTCATCAAAAGCAACTAGATGTGCATAAACAAATAAGGTTTTGGGGTTGGAACTCACACTTGCATGAAATCATGCATGTAGACAGTGCAACTGAGGTATAAAAGTTTATATTTGGGTTACAACACTCAGAATCCCCCATTTGGCATAGTCAGTGACCTTCCTCATTGGGGATTCTGGGAGGAATAACCTCCAAAACAACCTTTCCAAGCTGTGGGTGAAAGAGCATTATGAAGTGAATGAAATTGTATTAACAGCATATTTTTTATGCTCTTCTTGTAAATAGGGGTCTATATGGGAGAGAGAGCATCTTAGTGGGAGAGTTCATGCTTTGCATGCAGATATTCTTCAATTCAGGTTCTCGCAGCTTCACCTTATAAATGAACAGGACACTAGTGAGGGCAGAGATGCCAATGGGAAGCAAAGAAAAAATACTGGGCTAAATGAATAAATACTTAGCCCAAGGTTGAATCCTGTATTCTCAGATAGATTGTGGTAGTGCATCACTGGCAGTGAGTGGCCTCTGTTTTATCAGGTGAATCCACTTTGGGTTTTAATCTGATCTTTAAAGGAGCTAACCAAGGTTTTTAACCTTGCCTCCCAAAATAAGCTTAGCACCTTGAACTGCTCTTTTAAAATTCAAATTAAAAACCCAGAATGCCAACCAGCATGGCAGTTCTTATCCTAGTTGATTTCAGTTGGGCTCATGCCCCAGAAATAGCTTTCTAGGCTCCAAAACACACTGAGAAATAATCAAGTTCGAGCACTTTAATTACCCTGGCTCAGTGCTAGGGAATCCTGGGATGTCTACTTTATTGCAGAACCATTTAGAGAAGGCTAAATGTTTCACAAAACTACAGTTCCCAGAATTCCCTAATATTAAGCCAGGGCAGCTAAAGCAGTCTCAAATGCAGTGTGTTTTAGACCTGCAACTGCATTCAAATTTGAGACACACAGTACATGTAAGACACTCCAGGCATATTGGAAGTAAGAACCATTAAAATATAAATGCAGTATGAACAAATTCAGAAAAATATTACACTGCAGTGCTGACTTGGTTGAAAGTGTTTGTCAATGAAGATACTACAATGAAGCTGATTGCCTGAAAACATGAAGATCTAGCGTACCCTTGGCATTTTGTACAAAATTGTACCCTGTCCAATTAAAGCAACTGTTTTCATTTCTGGAATGTGCTCATAATATGTCTGATAATTTTTCAACTGTTTTACTTGCAAGTGCCATTGAATAGCATGAGGTCATATTTATTCAACCAGCGCGAGGGAAAACACTGAGAGTTAATTGATTCTGGAGTCCAGATCCTAATCTGAGGTACTGGGATATTTTCCTTTTTTGTCACTAGTTCAACACTAGAACTGACAAGCCAAATAGCCTAAAAGGACAACAATGAGACATAATCCAACCAAATGCAAGCATTTGAAAATCCCAATTGATTTCAATAGGAGAATTAAGCATGTGCTTAAAGCTTTCCCACTGGAATTGGTAAAGCTTAAGTGTACTTAATTTTGGCTGGACTGTGCCTATGGTTGCTCACTGAAGGCAGTATGAGTAAGTATTAATATTAAACATAGAGGCCTTGCTGCTTAAATCCAACCCCACAAACATTTACTAGGTGTTATGTCCTTCTGAACTTAACAGAACTTTCATCGTAAACTCATATAGGATTGAGTTACATGTGTGAGAGAAATCACATGAACTGAAAGAAATAAAGTAAGTAATCTTATAACAGAGCAGATTATTTCAGGCAGAAATCAAGGCTGGAGAAACTCAAGCTTTCTCCATGCAAAGTGAGAGGAATGGGTTCATGCTAGCACTGAACAGATGTCAGTGCAATCTAGCACTGAGAAATTATAATATCTGTGACCAAAGTTTAAGACCAAATTTTACCATTCATACCTAAATCCAACGCTTAATCTCAAGAAAAGAAAATTCACTGAATTTGAGCACCCTTGAGAAGGCTGCATCTACACTACAGAATTAATGCAGTTTGACACCAGTTTAACTGCCATAGCTCAATGCTATGGAATTCTGGGATTTGTCATTTTGTGAGATATTTATAGCCTTCTCTGTCAGAATGCTCTGATGCCACAGGATTCCATAGAATGCATGACAATTGTTGATGGGGGTTCTGTGATCACTTTAAATCTGGGGATAGATCCCGATTCCCTGGAGATGTAAGTGTGTCATTCTGAATGCATGAAGAGCTGATCTTTTATCTTCTCTGCTTTTACAATAAATAACTGTACAATGGGAGAGCTGAACCTACAAAGAAAAGGAAGTCTTTTAAAAAATATATAGTTCTTAACTTTAAAAAAAAATTTTTTTTTTTTAAAAAGAACCATTATTATACGTCATTCTATTATATGTCCAAGTAATAATAACAGTGTAATGGGGGGAAAAGGAAAACAAATACATTTAACAATTTTTTTTTTACATTGAGAAACTGTCTTGCTTCAGTCAACAGCCACTCAGATGAGAGGAGGCATATTCGGTATACTCTTAGGACTGCAATAGATGAGTCTCACATAGCTGATTAGGTATATCTTGGATTGTGTTATAAACTGCATTGCTTTTGATTGCACTGCTAATTAAATCAATGGGATTTTGCAGTTATAACTGGGTAACTAAGCACACTTCCAATGCAGTAAACCTCACTGAATCCCATTAGATCTGTTACGAGTGATATGCCAAGGATTGAGAGAATACTATGCTTGTTTTTCCATTCACCTTCAGATTTGTATTGCACCTTTGATGGATATGCAAGCCTGCAATTGCCCAAGCTGCATAGGGATGTAATTCTTCACTAAAGCCCTGTACAGGCTGGCACTTTGCACTGGTCTGGGGCTGAAATTAGGGTTTTGTAAGGCTGGGCGTCAGCACACATTTCAAAAAGCAAACCTTGATTTTCCATTTTTTATAAGGGACACCATTTTGCTATGCCATTATATTTAATGGGAATTGAGGATCCATGGATTTTGTTATCCACAGGGGATCTTGGAACCAAAATCCAGAGTATAACAAGGGCCACTGTATTCAGATGAGGTTTGTCATTGTCTTCTTTGTATGGCTGCGAGGGTGTGACTTGCCCAAGGTTACCCAGTGATTTTCCATAGTTAAGTGAGTATTTCAATTCAGGTATCCCAGAATCTTATCATTATTATTATTATTATTATTATTATTATTATTATTATTATTATTTTCTTATATCCCTCCTTTCTCCCAATATAGGGACTCTTAGCCCAACACTGATCAAACAACAACACTGGCTTACTTCAGTTGGTGTAAAATGAGTTCAAAGTGCAAACACAGTTTGCACTCAGCTCATCAAGGGGAGAGAAGAGGAGGGTTTGGAATCTTTCCTTTCCCTGTAGCCTCAGGCCAAAGCAAGCTGCAGTATACCTTGTGTCTTCCTGATTAATATATCTCGCCATTTTGACCATAATCTGATATCGCTTCTCCATGTGTCTCTTGGTTTTCATCTGTGAAATTTTGGAGGATATAGAAGAATCACACACAGAGACACTCACTTTATATCATTTTTGAAATTTCAGACAAGTGTCTATGGTCATCTATGCAAATATATTTTGTTTATAATGTTAGACACATTAAAATGGACACATTAAAATATCTGGCTTATTGATACAAAAACTAGAACCTTACTCTAAATGCTTCCTGACATAGCTTTGAAGGAACAGAGTTGGTTACTTATTCACACAGTTATTTTTCAGCCTGGGAAATGTTTCATAAAACTTTCATCTCTTCATAAGACTTAGCTACTGCTTCCTTGAGCTGATGGGGATTCAAAATGAGTGTAAATGCTGAGCCAATATAGCTTTTTATTATTCTCTCCCTCCCATGTTAATTTCCTGTTTCATGTCAGTTTGGGAAGCTACCTGGATTCCAAAACCCATTTCAGCAAAGCCAGCATATTATGCTTTGCCTACACATGTGATTATAAAAAATCATCTTACCTCTTGCTATTCAAAGGGAATTGGAACAGAACAAAAAGAACATTACAAAGTGGCACTTTTGGTTTAACTTGGAGGAAATCCAAAATAAATTTCCCCCTTTTTCTCACATTTTGAGCACAGGATACAGATGATTGTTTTCAGCATTTTTCAGTAGATGTTTTCATTCTGCGGAATATTTAAATATTCCTTAAATCCATTAAATAAGAATTCTGCTTTGCATAAATTTTTCCTTCAGTACCCAAATATCTAGCACTGCAGAGAGTGAGACACTGAAAATCAGCCATGCCTAGAATTCTTATGTTTGTTGTGTTCTCATTCACTTGGTCACTTTTTCTTCCCCTTTTCTTTGTACACCTAAACTGTATTTTAAATACTCATCATATGTTTTACATTACTGCAATGCTAGAAACTTGGGGACTGAAGGGAAATTTCATTTGGTGGGATAGAATTCTTACTTGGGGTGAAATGCCTCATTTTGTCCCCTCTCCCCCCAGCTATACCACTTATGGGGTGAATTTTATGATGTATTAACATCTCAGCCTACATGACTCTGTTAGAATTGAAGTAGTGAATTGGGGACCCTCCAGATGCTGTTGGATTACAACTCCCAAAATTTCTGGTTGCTGGTCATGTTGTGCGAGATGGATGGGAGCTGATGTCAAGAGTATCTGGAGAGCGAGAGCTTCCCTATATTTATATTAGACATTAGTCCAACTAACTGTAAAGTTGGGTCATTTCCAATTATGGCAACCCTAAGGTGAAGCCATCAAAGGGTTTTCTTGGCAGGATTTGTTCAGAGAGAGGTTGCTTTTGCTGTCCTCTGAGGCTGAGAGAATGTGACTTCCCCGAAGGTCACCTTGTGGGTTTCCATGGCAGAGTGGGGATTCAAACCCTGTCTCCAGAGTTGTTGTCCAAGTGCTTAAAGCCACTACATTGTGGTGACTCTTGCGAGTGTCTATATCTCCAAAGAACTTGTGAACTTGTTAAATTTTAGATGATAGTATTAATGCAATAACTTTAAATAGTCTTGTACCCACCCTGTCTTTAGCCAGCAATGTGTATCACTTAGCTGAGCCAAATTCATGTTTACATGGAATCACTGACATCTATTGGTGCATACAGTCTTGGCAAGTCAGTTTAGCATAGCCCACGGCTACAAAGCAACATTGTACTAACAGTGCTTGTATAAACAGAAGTAACCTTGTTATAACATGATGCAAGGCACACAAAACCCTGCTTAGGATTATTATTTTTTTATTTTTATTTTTTTACACATCAAGAGCCATGTTTCAGAGAGACCTTTAATCAAATTTAATTGATGTAGGCTGGTGGGTTTTTTTTAACTAAACTTTTTAACTTTTTTAATCAAAGAACTGGACAAAGACATATTATCTAATGCAGTTTGAGTATATGTTGAGAGTGCAACAAAGTAGGAGGAGGAAAGGACTAGAGTGAGATGAAGTAGGCTTGAATGTGGAATCTGATATGGTCCCTTCTTCACAACCATCATCTGTAACTGTGACTGAACTCAGTCCTCTAGTTTGACTTTTTAATTAGGGTTTCCAGTGAATTCAGGTTAAATTGGATTTTTAACACTGAATTTTAAGGGTCTTGAACTTCTCTGGAATCTCCATCTAGGAACACAAGGTGGCACCTAAGGAAAAGATCCAAAAGAGCCCAGGCTTGTCCAGAGGGCTTGACGTATTTAATGGTGTCACTAATCCCTTTTCTCTGCAATGGTCTGCTTTTATCTGTGAATGCAGGGATGGGGAAACCTGTGAGTCCATGATGCTCTATAACAACAAAAATAACATTGTTCAAGAACAGGAAGAAATAAAAAAAGACGTAGGATGCAATACAAAGAAGAATTATATAAAAGAAATCCTAAAAAGCGAGGTGGAAGCTGCAGTAAGAGAAATGGTGAAAAACAAGTATCCAGGAACAGATGATATTCCAGTTGAACAGCTGTAAACCACATTGACAGAGTCAATTGTAGTGCTAACCAACATATGTCAACAGACATGGAAAGCAAAATGATGACCAACAGATTGGAAATTATCAATATACATCCCCATCCACAAAAAAGGAGACACAAAAGACTGCAGCAACTATAGGACCATAGCACTAATATCCCATGCAAGCAAAATTATCCTCAAAATTCTGCAACATAGATTCCAGCCATACATGGAGAGAGAAATGCCAGAGGTCCAAGTGGGGTCCAGGAAAGGAAGAGGCACAAGGGACCACAATGCAAACATACAATAGCTAATGGAGCACACCAGGGAATTTCAAAAGAAAATCAGCATGCACTTTATAGACTACAGTAAAGCCTTTGACTGCATAGATCATGAAATGCTATGGAACTCCCTTAAAGACATGGAAGTGCCAACACATCTGATAGTCCTGATGAGGAATCTGTACTCAGGACAAGAAGCTACTGTCAGAACAGAACACAGATAAATAGAATGGTTCCCAGTTGGCAAAGGGGTCAGACAAGGCTGCAGCAAAACATATTATATGAAAAGCAAGATTGGACATAGAAGAAGGAGTAGTGAAAATAGAAGGGAGGAATATCAACCATCTGAGATACACTGAGAACACCATAATACTAGCAGAAAACCTCACAGACCTCAAACTGCTACTAAGGAAGATCAAAGAAGAAAGTGGAAAGACAGGCTTACTGTTGAGCATAAAGAAAACAAAAATAAGGACCACAGAGAATTTACACAAATACCTGAAGCAATGTGCCCAATTTTCAGCCTTGTGCAGTTTTTGCCATGAACTGTTTTACTTTTCTTTTCTTTTCAGGTGGTCAACTGATTAACTGTGGTCAACAAAGCAGAAATTTATGCTAGTTTACCTTTCTCCTACTGGGAAAGAGGTCCTCCCACTGCTTTAACCATTATGATGTGGTAAGGGCACGAAGAGGTTACCCTTCAACATTTCATAAATAAAAACTGGGATACATCAGGTCAAGCAACATCAGAGTATTGTCAAAATGGCAAAGAACACACAAATTAGGAGATGCTTCAACAATTTGCTTTTGCCTCACTCTACAAGGCAGGGCATGATTTCGCCCCCTTTTGTCATCTGCCCCCCCCCCCGTTAACTGAGTGCAAACTACTTTTATACTTTGAACTCAGTTTGTAGTGAGTAAAGTAAACCAAACACAAAGTGAGAATGTGTAACAAAGAGAGAGAAACAATGGCTGCAGTTACATTGCAGAATTAAGGTAGTTTGACACTGCTTTAACTGTCATGGCTCAATGTGATGGAATTCTGGGATTTGTGACATATTTAGCTTTCACTTTCAGAGAGCTCTGGTGCCACAACAAATTACAAATCCCAAGATTCCATAGGATGGTGCCATGACAATTAAAGCAGTGTCAAACTGCATTAATTCTGCAATGTGGCATCAGCCTGGACATTTTAAAATCAGCTGAATAAGCTGGACAATAGAATTAACTAGGATTGTTCCTTCCAAATCAGGGCAGTTGGAAGGTATGGAGTTAAGGTGAACTAGGCTATTTCCCCTTAAACCCAAACCATGAAGCTCACTTATAATTGTGGTTCTTTGTTAAAAAGATTAACCTCATGTTGCTGCCAATTGTTAAAATTCATTCACTCATTCAATCAATTTATATCCTGTTTTTTCTCCCACAATAAAGCAATACACGTCAAACATAAAACGAATAAAAAGTTTATTTCCCATGGCTGGTGACCTGGGTTGTTAACTGCAATTAAGAAAGCACCAGAATGACATTTATTTCTGGTTATTCAACCATGTCAGCTATTAGAACACTAGCTCTCCTCGTCTAACTGACATTTTAGATATAAATTACCATATTTTATTGTCGTTGCTGTTAACTGCCCTCGAGTTGATCCCGACTCATGGTAACCCTATGGATGAGACATCTCCAAGACTCCCTATTTTCCACTGTTCTGCTTAGGTCCTATAAATTTATACCTGTAACCTCCTTAATAGAATCCATCCATCTCGTGTACGATCTTCCTCTCTTTCTACATCCCTCCACCTTTCCTAGCATTATTGTCTTTTCCAATGAGTCATTGGCGGGTTACAGACCGCCGAAAAGCGGTGGCCTGCACCCGCCCCTTTCTCCGCTGGATCGGGGCCTCAGTGGCCAGAACGGCAGCCACTGAGGCCCCGATCAGCCGCTTTCCAGGCTGCAAGGAAGTGGCAAAAGGCCCCTTCCCCGCAGCCTGGAAAGGGGTGTCCTTGGGGCTTCAAGCCCCAAGGACACCCCGCGGCGGCGGGGAGGAGGAGAAAGGGGCCACTTGGCCCCTTTCTCCTTTGCGTCGCTGGGCGCAGCTGTCTGAAGGCTGCGCCCAGCGACGCAAATGGCAAAAGGAGCTCCGTTTCGGAGCTCCTTTTGCGGCCGGGGAAGGGTGTACTATGTGCCCTGGCGCGGCGTGATGATGTCACATCCGCGCCGCCCCATATAGAGGCGGCGCGGTCATGACATCGTAATGACGGCAGCCATGTGGAACAGCCACCGCCATTTTGTGCGCACTCTGCGCGTCGTAGGGTTGGGGGCATCCGGAAAGGACGCCCTTTTCTAACCCTAGTGCAGAGCGCGCACTTTTAGGCCCGTTTGTAACGGGCCATTCCTTGTCATGAATGAACAAAATATGACAGCCTCAATGTCATTATCTTGGCTTCCAGGGAGATTTCAGGCTTGATCTGTTTTAGGGCTCATCTGTTTGTCTTTTTGGCTATCCGTGGTTTCCTCAGCACTCTTCTTCAGCACCACATTTCAAATGAATTGATTTTCCTCCTATCCACCTTTCTCGTTGTCCAGCTCTCACAACTGTGCATGATAACAGGGAAAACAATGGCTTGTACTGTGAAGTCGAAGGCTGTCATGGCCTGCATCCATAGTTTTTTGTGGGTTTTTCGGGCTGTGTGGCCATGTTCTAGAAGAGTTTCTTCCTGACGTTTCGCCAGCATCTGTGGCTGGCATCTTCAGAGAATGCAATGGCTTGTACGATTCTAACTTTCATGCTCAGCTGGATATCTTTACATTTTAGGGTCTTTTCTAATTATTTCATAGCTGCCCTCCTCATTCCTAGTCTTCCTATTTCTTGACTGCAGTCCCTATTATGATCAATGTTTGATCCAAGGTATAGGAACTCTTTTACTATTTCAATTTTATTATATCAACATGGAGAAATTCAAAACTATATCACTGCAAAACATTTACCTACTTCTGCAATTGTATTTTCCAGACAATATATGTCCATCTTCTCTCCTGAGATACACTGGAGACATCCCATTTTCACCATTCCTTGACTGGATTTAATATTGATCTATTATTATAGCATTTCATAATCTACTCACCTAATTCTTAATTGCTGAACAGAATAATTTCTTATTTAGCCAAGTTAGTAGGTAATGGGGGTGATCTATAAAAGTACCCTGAACAAAAAGTCTTGGAAAAGTTACTTTTTAGAGTATGAAAGAACTTGGGAAAGTTACTTTATTGAACTATAATTCTCAGAGTCCTACAGTCTGGGAGTGATACTGCAACATACACACACCCAAAAATATCCTTTTCCAAACTTTTCCTTCAGCACATCTTGGCAAATGTCATCTGGAGTTTCTAAGCACATTTGTCACTAGTGTAGTAGCTCACATAGGACCTGAAATAACAGTTTGGAGGAATTTATGATACTAAGATCAATCTTACTGTGGCATGGCCAGTCCCTGAATTATTAGGAATGTGACAAGCCAGAGACTTCTGAACAAATGGGATATTGGTGTCTCATGAATAAGTATTCCCAGTGTGGATAATGCGAATGCATAGGAATAGTTGCCAAGTGCAGTTTGTTCATTGTAGCTTCCTGGCAATATTTATTTTCTCCTCTGTGCAGCATGGCCAATGTGTGAAGTCATGTCATTGTTCACAGCTAAAAGGAATTTGAAACACCAGCCCAACTCCAGTCTATAAAAACATTTATCTTTAGGCTGCAGTCTCTCATTTGATTAAAGTGGAAAATAAAATAGAAAGACAGAGACAAGCTGTCTGTGGGCAGTTTAATTAATGGGCCACTGTCCAGTCTAATGGATATGATGGACATACCACAGTGCAGATGCAATTAATTCCTGGGCTCTTCCCTTTGCAGGTTTATTCAATTCACATATGAGGGATTTGTTTAACTAAACAGGAAAAGTCTACATTCATGCTTTCCAACTTCTAAAAAGTATTAGCAGAGAGCAGCTTGGACCCAGGCTGATGGTGGCTGGTGATTCAGCAGCGATTTGGTGAGCAATAATCCCCACCTCCATCCCACATCCCAGATGCATCCCGGGAGGCTGAAGCCAATTTAAAACACCAAGCGATAAGCTCCTAAAACAATCTCCAGAGACATGCGATTAAATTGTTCACACAGCCTCCAATGTGGTCAGGCTTTACGATCTATGACAGCCTTTATTCTGTTGTCCTTAGATGGTAAATACCCTTAAAATGCTAGTGAGAGAAGGAAAGAGAACTCTGCTCTCAATATTAAATAGCCTATAAATAACAGATACTATTAGTATTATATTTATTTCTACCCTGCCTTTCCCCCAGTTTGGGACTCAAAGCAGCTAACTAACAATTTTTTGAAAAACAATATTGTTAAACATCCACAAGATACAAAAATTAAAACAAGATGGAACAATCAAAAATTAAAACCAAATTTAAATATATATAGCCTTAAACACATGCACACACTTCTGCACAACATCTCTTATAGATACTTCTTATCTAGACAGATAAATACCTATGGAAGAATGTTATTTTCCATGGATGCCTGTTAACAACACAAAGGCCTATGTGTTTGACACACAGAAAACATTAAAAGGTTCAGTTCTTTAAAGGAGTGGACTTTATATCTACCTTGTGATGTTTGCTAAGAAAGATATGAAAGAATCTGCTGAAGATGGTATTATCATGTAAGATGTGTGATGCCTTACATGAAATGTAGAGTTCATATGCTTTGTGCCTAAATGATGAGAAGCCTATGTTCCTTCCCAAAGAGAGCTTTATGTGTGTGTGTACTTTATCTATTTTAATAAAATAGCCAAAAAGTTTATTAAGCTACCTGATCATTCTCCCATGTTAAAATCCTGAAAGATGTACTCTAAAAACTGGCCTCTTTTTTCTATGCAGTGATATTTTGTGGGCTGTATAATTTTGCATTATACACATACAACTTAAAGAAACTGTTAGGTGAAGTTGTTGCATTTTTAACAATGTTGACCTTATTTTAAACTTAGCATGTGGTGGTGGTGGTGGTGGTGGTGGTGGTGGTGGTGGTGGTGGTGGTGGTGAAAGAGGCAGAGGAGAGACATATTTGTTGTAGAAGTCCATTTAAGTTTGGTAATGTTAATTTGTTTGTTGAAAATTCCTCTGGTGAAGGACCATAATAATAATAAGGGTCCAGAACTGTCTTGTTTCAGTTGTTGATGGAGTAATTGAATAGATATCCTGCCATTCACATTCAGCACCTGAATTGGTGACCTAGCTTGCTTTGCCTTTCAAAATCTAGCTCAATCCAAAGGATTCCTATATAAACCCCAGAGTAGTCCCCAATTCCAATTCCTCTGGCATAATGTACCTCAGTCTCTTTCTCCACAAAAGCTGAAATACATAGGAGCTTATTGCATGGGTTAATAATCCGTTTTAGCTCTATCCGTCTTAAGTCTTAATTAGGGTTGCATCCTGATTTTATTGGAAGATTTTTGTCACGGGATCTCCTGCCTGAATACATCCTGGGTGCATCCTTGCTTCCAGGAGCACTCCTCATGGCTTTTTTTTGGATCCGGGAGTTTTCTGTCTTAAGAAAATGGCCACTAGAGCACTCCTGGAAGTGGGGATGCACCCGGATGTATTCAGGTGGCAGATTTGGCAGCAAAAACTTTCCAATAAGATCGGGATGCAGCCCAAATTAAGACTTAAACCAGATAGATGTAAAACAGATTATTAAGCCATGTGATAAACTTCTTATTCAGGACTCTATGGCCTTTTACAGACTGCCAAAATAAAGCTGCTTCGGGTCTCTTTGGAGGTATGCTATTTAACTGATGCATGGGTCCTAAGAGTCCAGAGGTCGCACCAAAGCCACACTCCATTCCTAAGCACCAGAGTGCAACTTTGGTGCAGCTTCCGGATTCTTAGGGTGCATGCATCATTTAAACAGCATACCTCCAAAGAGACCTGAAGCAGCTTTATTTTGGCAGTCTGTAACAGGCCAATAATTTCTTTCCTCCCCAAAAAGATCAGGATTTTTTTTTTCCAATTCCTTCCTTTCTTATTTCCTCTTTAGTCCTGATTGTCTTGGGACTGTCTTGACTCACACTGAGTTGTGTAAAAGAAGAATTGAAACAAAGTCGCTGTAGTTGTTAATGAGGTATGAATGGGCATGGGAAGGTTAAGCCAATTGAACTATCAGGAAAGGACCTATGGGAGATGTCCAAGGACTCAGCAGAATGGGAAGGAGGAGACCAAGGGGACGCAGGGCTTGCTTATCACACTTGGAGGTGAATGCAATAGCACATATTCTCATCTAAAGAAAGGAGGGCCATAGACTATATCT
The DNA here is from genome assembly GCF_019175285.1 of Sceloporus undulatus. NCBI lineage: Eukaryota > Metazoa > Chordata > Lepidosauria > Squamata > Phrynosomatidae > Sceloporus > Sceloporus undulatus. The sequence continues at coordinate 79,978,507 of NC_056522.1, read as the reverse complement.
CCTCTAACACTGTGAAGAAAAAAAAGGAAGTGATAAAATGGGAAGGGGAGGAGGAAGGAAAGGAAAAGGTGATGGTGGGAAGAGGAAGAGAGAAGACTGGCTTCAAGACACTGATTTTATGAATGTACAGAGGCGATATTGTTTTGGCTCCAAGGACTCCTGCAGCCAGGAATTTATGAAAAGGCAGTTCAAAGCTGGCTGTCTTTTCCTCCTCTCACAGCTAAAGTTTTCCCACTTGCATAACTGTAGAGATGATCAAACTGCTCATGCAAGAGTTTGTTCCCCACGTCGTTTGCAGCCATAGTCTCCTGACCATTAGGACCAGAATCTGTTGGCTGAAGCACTCTGCAGGTCTCCAGGCTTATGTCAGGGTGAAAAGACAGCTACTGGTGTTTCAGCCTTTGCACCATTGAAAATATAGCATCTTAAATATTATTTGTCAACTATTCATTTAATGAGCAGCAAAACCATTAGGTTTTTTATTCTTGTGATTGCTATTGTGTTTGTACTTCACTGTGATTACTTTTCCATGTACATTTCTTTCAATGTATACTTTAAGGGCATCTACAACTTGAGCCATATTCAGCTAAGAGTTTTGAATGCATTGTAAGCACAGCTGGTGCCTGTTTTTCCTAACTACTACTGCTAACTAGAGGCAAAATTTTGGGCTGCTTTCCCTGGCCAGCTAGGGATGAGAATGAAGAGCGAAGCCACACCAGCTTCACCCCAGCAAGTGGACCCCCAGCATTAGGCTCATGGGGAGGCATTACAAACCGCCGCTTTGTGGCGGTCTCCCGGCGCTGCTGTTTGCTCCGCAAGGGAGCCGCCGCAGCCAAACCGCGCAGCTCCCTTACAGAGCAAAAAAAGAAGCTCCAAAATGGAGCTTCATCTGGCGTTGCGCTCATGATGCCGCGAGGCACCAACGACGCACTCGCAATGTCATTAGCGCCGCGCGACGTGCGGACGCACAGTGTCCATTACGTCAAGATGGCGGCGGCCGTGTGGAACGGCCGCCGCCATTTGTTACAGACAGAGTCCGTAACAGGAAGAGGGGCGTCTGGAAGAGACACCCCTTTTTTAAACTGGGATGTCCTGGGGACGTCCCAAGTGGCGGTTTGTAACCCGCCAACGCCATTTTACTGTGTACCAATGATCAGGAGTTCATCTGTTGGGAGCACAGTTGGCACCACTCTCAACAAGTTAAGAAATATGGGATTTGGGAAATCCCATCTGGCCAGACTCCAACCCCCCCAAATATGGGACATCCCATACAAAATGGGAAATGTGAAAAGAGAGTCTTCTGCAGGAGAGGATTGTGACTGTTTAAATGCATGTCTGTTACATATGTATGGCCTTATGCTATGTTAGCATGCTCTATGAGGAGCAGTTTTGGGAGCTGGGTACGTTTACCCTGGAGAAAAGGTTAACAGGCAATGTTATATTGAGGATGAAGCAAGCTTGTTTTCTGCTCTTCCATAGACTAGGATACAGAGCAATGGATACAGGATAAGAGATTCTACCTAAATATTAAGAAGAACTTCCTAACAGTAAGAGCTGTTCAACAGTGGAATATGCTGCCTCAGAGTGTAGTGGAATCTCCTTCTTTGGAACATGGATGGCAATCTGTCAAGAGTGCTTTTATTGTGTATTCCTGCCTGGCAGGGTGTTGGACTGGTTGGCCTTTGTTGTTTCTTCCAACTCTATGACTCTATTAAGGCATGTATGAAAATGAAGGTATTCAATGGACTAAAGGCAAGATTAATCCTACCATTAGTTAGAGAGTGAGGCAGCCACCTAGGTAACTGAAGTTAGGTGTCATGAAAATGCAACAAATTGTCAATCACTTAATATTTTTGTTTTATTTTTTAAATTCTAGGGATAGGCAGTAGTGGGATCATCTGCCTTGGGTACCAACATAACGTGCTTGCTATTGAAAATATGCCCTTGATTTGGGGGGGGGGGGTAGTGCTCTACAATAGGGAACATAATGACTTTGGCAGGCTCTGCAAGAAAGATACATGCTGTGCATTAAATTTGAGAGACATATTGTCTACATTGTGTCCTGTAGCTCATACACCCTAGTAAGTGTGCTTATAACCTAAACTGAATAAGGGATTTATGATGTTTTGTCCCTTTCAGACTCTAGCTGAGATGTTTTCCTCAAAATACGCTAAGCTAAATTTTGGCTGTAAAGCCTACACTGAAAGTGACAGCTAGTCAGCATGCTTAAGGAATAAATGGTAGGGATTCCACAGCCATCACAGAAAATCTCTTATCCCCTTCTTGGGCTTAAAACTGTGTTCAGGAAATCCTGACAATCCAAGGAGATTTATTTCTCCCTTTGAGCTCATGACAACCAGTTCTTTGTCACAGTTCTACATCTCTCCAGGAGGTATGAAGTGTAAGGATCTAGATTGGGTAGATTAAGAGTGAATGACACACATTGCCTGCTAGGAACTGAAGAAGGAAAATAATAATAATAGTAAATTTATTTATATACTGCCTTTCCAAAAAGATCAAAGCAGTATACAAAGTTACATAAAAACACATAAAATACATAAACAATTTACATAAGCAAATAAATAAAATACCTAAACAGTACATAACATATACAAACTAAAATTTCATCCCTCATCCCTTAACTAAAACACAACCATCATTAAACATTAAGCGAAATTACATAATTACATAAAATACATAAACGATTTGCATAAGCGAATAAATAAAATACCTAAACAAAACATAATATATACAACTAAAATTCCATTCCTCATCCCTTAACTAAAATACAATCAGCATTAAGCCTTAAACATAAAGAATAAAAAAAAAGTAAGTGCTTTCCTCTCTCTTTCCTCCTTCAGTCTCTTCTACCTACTGGGTTTTTAAAGCAGAGCAGAAGGATGGGGGCGATGGGTGCTCGTCTCTCGGAGCTTTCAGGCCTCAGCTTCTCTTGCCTCCTTCTGTCTATTTTGCCTGCAGGGTTTTTAAAACAGAGCAGAAGGGTGGGGCAGGTGCATGGTAAGTGCTGGTCTCTAGGAGCCTTCAGGCCTCAGATTCCCTTACCTCTTAAGAATCAGAAGAGAAGCAGAAAGGGAGTGGTGCAACCTGATAAGGTAACTTGGGCGCTTTACAGACCACCCAAAAGGGTGGTCTGCCGGTGTCAGTGTTTGCTGCGCCAGGGAGTTGCAGCAGACAAACCGCGTGATTCTCTGGCACAGCAAAAAGAACCCGCAAAAAGCGGGTTCTTTTGCGTTGCAGTTATGCCGCAAGACACCAATGGCGCACTTGCGACATCATTTCTGTGCTGCGGTGTGCTGACACTAAGCGTCCGCTACGTCAAAATGGTGGTGCCCATGTAGAATGGGCGCCGCCATTTTGCACGTGCTTGGCATGTACTAGGGTTAGGGGTGTCCGGAAAGGAGGCCCCTTCTTAACCCTAGTACGTGCCGAGCACTTACTTTTTGGCAGTGTGTAACCCGCCAAGGATAACTTTATATACAGTCAGCAATCTATATCCATAGATTCTGCATCTACAGGTATAACTATCCACAGATTGAAAATATATTTTTAAAATTTAAAAAAGGCAAACCTTGATTTTGCCATTGTATATATGGGACATCATTTTACTATGCCCTTAGATAGATAGATAGATAGATAGATAGATAGATAGATAGATATAATGGGACTTGAACAGCCACAGATTTTGGTATCCATGGGGGTTCTGGAACCAAACCACAGTGAATACCAAGGGCCCACTGTATATGTCCAGCTATATCAGCTATAGTGCCAATATTGATGAATGAAGAGATTGGGTCTTTATCACACGAAAGGCTTACCATGAGTAAATCACCATGAAATCATCAGAAATCATGAAGTGAATGGGGTTCATACCCCTGCATGCTTCTCCCATCACTGACAAGGCCTTCTCCAGTGTTCCCACCAGATGTACTTGTGAGAGTGGGGCACTAAGAGAAGAGCCTCCACAGAGGATCTCAAAACATGGGCAGGTTCATAAGGGAGAATCTAGTCCTTTAAATAACCAGAACTTGTGCCATATAGAGTCATAGGTCAAAATCAGCAGTTTGAATTATACCCAGAAATGGACCAGTAGCCAATGGAGTTGTTGCAACAAGCCCCAGTTAGCAATTTGGCTGGAATTCTTTGGACCAGTTGCAGTTGCCAAACACTCTTGAAAGACTTATCGGATCTTCAGATGACACCACATTAGGAATGGTAACTAATGCCCATAAAGAATCAGAATTCAAAGTAACTCTAACAGATTGGAAAGCTGGACCAAAGCTAACAGACAGAATTTCAACAGGGAGAAATGTTGAGTACAATGCGCCCACATCAACCGCGGGCTTGCCATCTGTGATTTGAGCATCCGTGGATGCCTTTAGGGTAGTTAGGCTCCATTGGGATCTTAAGGCAACCAAAATTTGAGAAAGTAATTTTTAGTGGACTACAATTTCCAGAATCCCCCAAGCAGCCTAGCTAATGGTCAAGCCAAATGGCAGAGGATTATTATAAACTAATATTTCCAAGCTCTGAAGCCGTCTCTACCTCCTGCAGCCTGGATGAGTCCATTTCTTTTCATCAGCTACCAAAAAGCTAATTATTATTTTCATGAAGAGTTTCCAGAAGATGAAGGGGGAAAAGCCAAGAAGAATTTATAAAATAATGGAATGACTGGTTTCTGGGCAGGAGTTTATTCCCCCCCCCTCCCCTTCATACTGTACTCCCATCAATCCCAAGTGGTCAAAATATTTTGGATGCTGAAAGTAGATTATTTCATATGAGTAAAAAAACACATGAGCTTGTATACTAGCCTAATGTATTTATAAGTATATAACAGTCTTTGATGCAATATTTGGCATTAAAGAAAAAGACTCCAATGGTCAGGCATTAATTTTCTATTTTAAATAACGGTATTAGAATTGATCTCATGGCAACAAAGCAACAGTTTTTGCCAGTTCCTGGCCCATAACAACATTGTGTTTGTAGTGATCCCATCTGTTTCAGCTGGAGGCAAGAGCAACTAAATAAATCAACAATAAATGTTCAGCCAGTTTGGGAGTTTTAATAATAAAAAAGTATCATTACCATGGATCCAGCAGAAAAATAAGGTGTGCAACCAAAGTAATTTGCAAAAGATGAAATTGCATGTGATCAGGTGTTAATAATTTTCTGGTGCTTAGTAATACAAGTTAGGGCTTCTATTCAAAGATGGAGGTTTTTTTTGCAAGTGTTGTCTTCTCCAGCAGTTGCTTTCTGAAACCATCAGGAAAGGCAACAAGCCATGCTGGATTCCATTTCACAAATCTGTAGTCCGTAGCATTAGGCAGAGAAGGTCTGTGATAAAATGCAGCTAATGAGGTGGCTAAGGTCTCTTCTTCCAGATTTTGCATGGGTGACAAGGCAGAACTTTGGGGGGGAAATTACAGAAGTGTTTTGGACTAGAGCTCCCAGAATTCCCCAACCAGCATGGCAGAGTAACTCAGTGAGTTTCTTGTCTCAGTAAAGATTTGTACCTGAATGTCCATTATCCAGATCTGAAAAGGCTGAGCAGGTCATAGTTAGGGGAGGGCAGTCATGATTGAAAAGAAAGCATACTATTGAGCACCTCTCCTAAACTCAGCTTTCTCTACATGTTGTTTGATGACATCGTCTATCATCCCCAGCCAGCATAGGCAAAGCATTTGGATGGCAGTAGGTTGGAGAAGGCTGCCCTGTATGTGTAAAAGAATGATTAGACACAGGCCTTAAAAATACTGAAAAATACTTTGCATTCATTTCACTCAGCAAAAGCCAGCTGCAGCTTGGCATCTTAAGGGAAACATTCCTTCCATTTTCTCCCCCTACCCCTTCAAACTAAACAATGGTGATCAACATCTTAGAAATTGTGTCTTTGACAAATGAAATAAGCATGTGATTATGACAGAATAACTTTTCCATCCTGTAGCTGGGCAGCTGGGCACAGGTTTATGTGTTCTCCATATAACTGGCTGACACCTTCATTCCCTTGACACAAGAGTGAAGAAACTTTTTCTATGCATAGATCAGATTCCTTTCATTGGGAAAGGCAGATTTTATAAAATGGGTGACAATGTTGTCTATATTTGTGTGTGTATGTGCATGCACGCACACACACACACATGATCATATGTGTGCATGGATGTATATGGATCCTCCATACCAGAGTCTGGAAACATTGCTTTTTGGGACTATACATCCCACAATCATTGGTCATTGGCTCATGAGGGTTCTTCTGGGCATTGTAGACTAAAGTAGTAACTTTTCTGGATTCTGATTTATAGACCATTGCAAATGAATCCCAATTGACCACTAGAATTTGTGTCAGTAATGCAACTAAGTGCCAAGCTAGGTTTTAGACTTTACCTGTAGCATACAATTTCTACTTGTGCAAAGAAATCACACAGAGGCTCAATCCATGATATATAGCCCCCCCCCCCTTTTCCCAATTTTGCAAGGACATTCCCAGTTAATCCTCTGTTGTCCCACTTTTTCAGCTGCATTTAACATGCCCTTGTTTCTCTCATGAATGGGTAACAATCATGAGTGCATAACTCTAGGTTATTCATTTACAACTACCACAGAGGATTCCAGTCAGCAATAGTAAATAGTTCTGAACTAATGGTTACAAAGCAGAATTGTCGCTAAAATGACCCATGAGCAGGCTTCAGTTAGCATGAATTGACATATACGTAATTCAGGAATGTTTTGCACAAGCTTCTTTTCACACTACCTTTCTCACACACAACTCTAACTTGCTGTGCTCTTGTCTAGCTGCCCCTTGCTCAGCCTACTGTCTCCCATGTTGATCTCCCAAAGCATTTCCCTATGAGACAAAACAGTTCTCCCAAAGACATGTCATCTTACAAGTATTATTCAAAACTGGTCTGAGAAAACTTGCTTATTCTTAATCCACTCCAAAGGTCTGAGATATGGCTTGTGTTTGAACATCAGTTTATCGATGTGTTGTTAATTCACATACCAGTTTTCATCAAGGAAGATAATGCACCTTGTTTTGTCTTACGCTTTTCCTATCCCCCTTCAATATGCTGGTGTTTGGCCTTGAAATGCAGAGTGTGAATCTTCAGTTTATCCCAGTATCTCAGCTTTCATGGAAGACAATTACTGAAATCATGAATTTCTGAAGAACAAGCAATTGCCTCCTCCCTCTCCCATTCTAGATTTATTGTAACAAAGACAGATATATACTCAATGAGGTTTAGAGTGGTTTTTGAAATTATTTATTTTGAGTCTCTAATTTCGCATCTTCTCGAGGCTAAACTTCCTGATCCAGCAGGCAGCTCAAATGAACTCTCTTAATTCTGATCTTCTGCAAATTTTGCAAGAGCTTTCACCCTCAAAATACAATGGTAATACAAACTGAGAGGGTTACAGATTTACTTAACTATGATCCCAGATTGTGGAAAATCAGTATTCCAACTCATGTGGAAATCTCCCTGTCTACAGGAAGTTCTGTTCTTCAGAAATATCACCTTCCATGTATAAGATGGTGATAGAACTGGAGGTAGAGGGGTGGAGTTTGGTCATCCCCTTCCCTGTTTGTGTTTGATTTACACCTGAAGAGTCTAACAGGTCTTATGTTTACCTATTTTAATGGACTTGGTCCCAGGATGACCAGAGGCACCAGAAATGATAAAATCTATTATCTAAGGAGCTTATCGCATGCACATTTAACTTGTCTGCAATCTAATGGGATGCAGCCAGGACATGGGATGCAGGCGGGAATTATTGCATGTAATTCACTGCCAATCCTGTCAGCCAAGTCCAGCCTGGCTGCATCCCAGCTCCCAGGCGTGCTTCGACGGTTGCTTTTCAAAGTCAGAAAGCTCCCAGCTTTGAAAAGTGGCTTCCAAAGCATGCTTGGGAGCCGGGATGCAGCCGGACTGTACTTGGCCAGTGGAATCGGCATCCAATTACATGCGATAATTTCTGCCTGCATCCTGCTTCTTGGCTGCACCTTGTTAGGGTGCAGTCGGGTTAAATGTGCATGTGATAAGCTCCTCCTCTTCATACACAAAATATGCTGTTCTAAAAGCACATTTGTGTGGCTGAAGCTTCAAGTAACACAGAACTTCCTTTCTGTTAGTTGATGTTAAAAAGTAGCAGATAATAATGTGAAAATTAATGTGAATAGTCTAGGCTCTTTTAGAACCCCACACTCACACCAACTAAGATACTGTACAGCACAGCATAATGTAATAATTGTGCATGTCAAACAATGCTTCAGCTGGCCATTCAACAACACTTGGATGTACTGTTCAACTGCTGCAGGGGGTTAAGCTAGGGTTTATTTTTCAATTGTAGAATGTTGTGTTGGAGAAAGATCCTACAATTGGATAGTGCAGAGTACATCTTGGCATGTGGAGTTATGCATTAATTCTACAGTCCTTGTGTTGAATGGCAAAGTTGTGCAACTGAACCAACACCAAATGTGCAACTGAATGCACATCCATACACAGTGAATATCTGTATACACAATCTACATGCATAATTCCACTTCTTCAAACTTGAAGTGAATGTGCCACATCAGACAAACAACTTCCACAAAAGAATATATGTATGTGTAAGACATCAACAGAGTTCTAGACAAACATTTCAGTTCTGGTTTCTAGGAACTGTTGTCCTTAATATCAACAGACTAGAAGTTTAATATGATATTATTAATGGTTTGTTTGATTTTTTATTTAATGTGTTTCTTCTTCAGTTAGAAACTGTTTAAGAGAAATTTATTTCCCACCCAACAGGCATCTAGATGTTAAAACCAAAGCATGGGGATGGAAACTTGTATCATACTTCCTAGTTCAAGATATCTCATGGCTATCATATTCATGATGCTTTTAATATCAGTGTAAAGTAGAATCAAGAAATCAGTGCACCAGAGAAATTGCAGTGTCCATGTCTTTAAATTCACATTTAAACACAGAGAGAAGTTTGGAAGTAGACACAATAATGCAAGAAGTATTCAATTCCATCTCAGCATCCTCCTTCTGCTTCTAGTCCACAGGAGAACCTACCTTTCTAACCTTGCCAGATATGAAGGTATGGGCATATAGCTGGCCTTGGGGGGCTGTGGTCATCCAATATATGGCCTCCCTGCAGGAGAAAGAAATATGCCCCAGGACAATGTCCCTCCATTGGGCAGCCACACCAATCTTATACAAAGTACATGGTTTCCCAGAGCCCTGCAGGCTCTTCACAGCATGCAAAACCCTAGAAGGGTGGACACACAAGTCATGTCTGGGTCAACCTGACCCCAGACACACTATAACCTCACACTATTATACTATACATCCTGTCCACATTTCACCAGGCCCTGTTCAAAGTTTGCCAAACCTAATTTCAAAACTACTGTAAACTTTTTCTTTTGGAGGGGGAGTATTTTTTTAAAAAAATGTTGATGAACAAGAACAAGAAATCAATACAACCAGAAAAGAAAAGAAAACAGAATCATTGAATCATAGAATCGTAGAGTTGGAAGAGACCACAAGGGCCATCCAGTCCAACCCCCTGCCATGCAGGAAATCTCAATCAAAGCATCCCTGACAGACGGCCATCCAGCTTCTGTTTAAAGACCACTAAGGAAGGAGACTCCACTACACTCCAAGGAAGTGTGTTCCACTGTCAAACAGCCCTTACTGTCTGGAAGTTCCTCCTAATGTTGAGGTGGAATCTCTTTTCCTATAGCTTACATCCATTGCTCCGGGTCCTAGTCTCTGGAGCAGCAGAAAACAAGCTTGCTCCCTCCTCAATATGACTTCCTTTCAAATATTTAAACAGGGCTACCATATCACCTCTTAACCTTCTCTTCTCCAGACTAAACATCCCCAGCTCCCTGAGATGTTCCTCATAGGGCAAGGTTTCCAGACCTTTCACCATTTTAGTCGCCCTCCTCTGGACACGTTCCAGTTTCTCAATGTCCTTTTTGAATTGTGGTGCCCAGAACTGGACACAATATTCCAGGTGGGGCCTGACCAGAGCAGAATACAGTGGCACTATTACTTCTCTCGATCTAGACACTATACTTTTATTGATGCAGCCTAAAATTGCATTGGCCTTTTTAGCTGCTGCAGCGCACTGTTGACTCATGTTCAACTTGTGGTCTACTTGGACTCCCAGATCCTTTTTACACATAGTCGCATTCAGCCAGGTGTCACCCATCCTATATCTGTGCATTTCATTTTTTCCGCCCTAAGTGCAGTACCTTACATTTCTCTATGTTGAAATTCATTTTGTTAGCTTTGGCCCAGCTTTCTAATCTATTAAGATAATTCTGAAGTTTGATCCTGTCCTCAGGGGTATTAGCTACTCCTCCTAATTTGGTGTCATCTGCAAATTTGATAAGTATGCCCCCAATACTGTCATCCAAGTCACTGATAAAGATGTTGAATAGCACTGGGCCCAGGACAGTCCCCTGTGGGACCCAACTGGTCACTTCTCTCCAGGATGACAAGAAAAAAACTAAAACTAAAAAAGTTCACTGTCAACCAAGCATTACAAACATGATTTTAAATTTAGCTCTGTCCAAAAATGATCCCTTTAATGACATAATTGTATTAAATACATGAGATGTAAAATGTCTGTTAACGTGATGGTGAACCACACAATTATGCTTTCTCAGTTATTGATAAAATACAAGGAGACCAAACTGCAGGAAATCTGTCTTTTTAAAATTCCCCTCTAGCCATTTGAATTCTACAAGCCAATTTTTCCAGTACAGCAACTCCCCACCCACGATCCAACATGTCAAAATGAAAGGATCTTTTGGTGTTTTCCATGTTCTTGTAATTTCTAATCAGGCAGACTCCAGCTGCATAGCAGTAAGCTCTTTATTCAAAACATTTGCATTTCCCTCTAATAATACTTAATAATAAGAAAACTCCTCTGAGATCCATTTCTTGATTAGTTATTTTCTTCAAAAATAGTCAAGTTACTCATTTCCAGAAAGCTACCACTTTTGGGCAATGCAGACACATATGATCTACTGTCCCATTTGGGCCACAACCCTTCCAACAGTGCTGTGAGACATTACTATTTATACTATAAAATGTATCTATTAAATGCAAACTATGAATAGTCTTCTATGCATTCACTGAAGGAGGCTACACTGTTTCAAATGGCCTTTGAAATGGCCCTAGAAGCCTGTTTCTACTAGTAGTATTACAGTAGAGTCTCAATTATCCGATGTAAACAGGCGGTCCCATGGTCGGATAGCCGAAAATGTTGGATAATCCGGAGGGTCATAGGAAAAGCCTAGCAATCACTATGAAAAGCCTAGCAATCACTATGAAAAGCCTTGCAATCACTATAAAAGTGTGCTTGGGGCCTGGTGGGGCTCGCTGCCGCGCTTGGAGCCCTTTTCGGTTGGGGGCGTGTTAAGGACTCCAAGCCACACCCACAGACAATCCGACATCAGATAATCCGGAATGTCGGATTACCGAATGTCGGATAATCAAGACTCTACTGTATATCATCTGTGCATGTTAGATTATTAATGTTTCTTCCTCCTATCTTCATTCCTCCTGCCTCTGAATCTAATCCTGCTCTGCATACAACATTTTCTGCATAATGTTGAATAGATAGTTTGATAGTATGTAGCCTTGCCTGACCCCTTTCCCACTTAGGAACCATTCTGTTTTTTCTATATTCAGTTCTGATGGCAGCCTCTAGTCTTGACCTGACTATAGGCAATGCATCAGGACAATCAAATGTAGTGGTATACTTTACCATAATTTCTCTAATAAACATAACAACATTCTCACCCACCCATCCAAAGTCTGTAACATCACACAGGGGACTCACTTCCAGGGACATCACCATTTCTTGCAACCATCTCAATCTGTTCCCTGGGCAGTCTAAGATGGTCTGTCAGGGACACTGGGCCCACATCTAGTTCAAGGTTCTCATGTGTAGTCTTGGGGCTCCCTGTCAGGGCATGGGGGAATCAGTCATTTTGGATAGGAATCATAACTACAGCAGACAAATTTAGCTTGCTTGCAACTTACATCCAGATGGTGATAACAGGCTTGCAGATGTTACACCCATCTACAGTTGATCATTCATCATTAATTTTGTTTCATTTCAGCAATCCACTTCAGGGGATCTTTGGCCAAGGTCTGCCTAAGAAAGGCACTCAAGTTGGTTGAAATGATTAAGAGGTGGGTATTCTAGGATGTAGGTGCAGGGACGTAGCCGGGGGGGGGATATTGGGGTCCGGCCCCCCCTTCCATCAGAAAAATGAATGGAGTGTGCTGCTGTGCCGCTGTACCCAAGCCCCATTATAATGGTGGCACTTAGTCTGGACCCCCCCCCTTCCTAAAATCCTGGCTACATCCCTGGTAGGTGGATAATGTGCAGCCCATGGGATCCGAAACTGTAGTTCTTGAAGCCGCCTCAGAAGTCCACCAAAGTCCAAAGACCCATTAAAAAACACATCAGTCTTAAAAACCAACCAAAAGCACCCCAAACCAGCTAGAAATGCAGTGGCTTATTTCTGCACCCAACCTTCCCCCCCCCCCCCACACTATCTATCTATCTATCTATCTATCTATCTAATATCTTGCCTTTCTACCAAAAATGGAATTCAAGGTGGCTTCAAATTGTCTATTAGGAACAGATCCCAACTAAGCAGGGTCTGGTATGGCTTGGTTAGTATTTAACTGCCAAGGATTACCAGGTGCTGTAGACACCTGTATTTCAGTAGAAGGCAATGGTAACCCCCCTCGGAGTATTCCTTGTCTATGAAAACCCTATGAGCTATGAGCCTAGGAGATTGCCATAAGCTGACAGGTGAGTTGAAGGTATATACAGACATACACGCACATCTTCCATAGACCTCCCTTCTTTACCCCCCGTTTTATTTCCCATCTATCTGTGACAACACTGATGAATTCTTGGTGTTGCTTGGTCCCCCCTTGATCTCTATAATAGCATACACTGAAAGGGATCAAGAGGGACCTGAAAACAATACCTATCCCAGATGATTCAGGAATACTTTCTGATTGGTCGGGCAGGTATAATTTTCCCTGTCACCAATGACTGCTGATCTGAGATGAGTTAATCTGCTATTTATATTTTAGGAGGCATTACAGAGGAGCAAGTGATGAGATTGGTGGATGGTTAAAGCATTAGCAGGATAGCTGACTGTCTGCCTTCTGCTGTTCTCATTTAATGGGGGTGGCTGGATTGCTCCTGGGCTTAGACAACAGATGTTCACACAAAGCACCTGCCAAAATATTGCATGAACTCAAAGTAATGCATCTGGGCTATATTGTTTAGCAGAGGAGAATGAGTCAGATCTTGGAATGTTACCTTTATAAAATAATTGCTTAAGTATGACAACCAAAAAAAGTTACCATTATTGTTGCAATTCTAAAAATAACTCCTTATTTTTCTGTTTCTTAAAAGTAATGAAAATAGCTACTTATAGTTACTTTTGAAGGCTATGGCTGAAATTCTACATGGCCCACTTAGTTGCATATGCTTAACTAAATAGCATCCCCCAGCCTGACTCTCCTAAAACTATTTTATTGGAGAGAAGAAGATCCATTCTGCTGGTGATTGGTGGATGACATCAGGTGTGTCTACATTGCAGAAATAAAGCAGTTTGACACCACTTTAACTGCCATGACTCAGTGCTATGTAACTCTGCGATTTGTAGTTTGTTGTGGTACAAGGCTAAATATCACACAAAACTACAGATCCCAGACTTCCATAGCATTGAGCCACAGACGTTAAAGTGGTGTCAAACTGCCTTATTTCTCCAGTATGGCAGCAGCCATTCCCATCCTCTCTCGCCAACTGGAGAGGCTGTGGTACAGAAATGCTACCAGAATCCATGCAGGCTCACTGGCAGGTAGGAAGAGTTGTCTTCCTGGCATCTCATTCATCAACAGAGTGAACATCCTTCTCTCAGTTCAGCTGATGCCCAGTAGAGTAAGTTTGAGGAGGCAATTATAATCATGGCAATAGTGCCACCATGGTGTCTATGTAAAGATTATGAATACAGGACGGTTACAGAAGCATAACCCCAGGTTACACATCCCTAAGTGTGATACCTATCAGTTGCTTGATTCAGCAACACAAATTATCATCATCATCATCATCATCATCATCATCGTCATCATATCCCACATTTTCCCCAGTTTTGACTCAAAGCAGTTTACAATAATTAAAAACATTGTTAAAAATCCACAAAATAAAAAAGTTAAAATACAATTAAGCAATCAGGGAAAAAATAAAACCGTGCAAAGATATATATTAAAATACACTTATACAACAGCACAGCCATTAGTGTCATGGCCAGCCAAGATGAGCTCTCAGAGGATGAGGAGGAAGATGAGCCTCCTCCAGAGCAAGGGCTGATTGAGGCTACGCCAGGTGTTAGTTCTACTTTGCCAGGTCCCAGCTGTGCTTCCCCAGCCCCAGAGCAGGAGGTCCAGCCAGGTCCTAGTGCTGAGGAGAGGCCTCCTATGGTGCCACAGCCTAGTGGTGACTCTGGAGACAAGGCTTGCCTGCAGGTGCCTTCTTATCAAGAGAGAAGGGCCGAGAGTGCTTGCAGGCGCAGATCCAGGAGGATTGCAGAAAGACAATTAGCAAACCAGCCTCAGGTGGCTCGAGGGAGAGTTTCCCTGATTTAAGTGGGAGAGAGGCTTGAGTTTGTGGCTAGAGTTTATTGCATGAGTCCTTGGTGTGATTGCTGTTGCTCTAGCTCCTGACATCTTGTTACCTTGCTACCTTGTTATCTTGACCTCGGACCGGACCTCTGTTATCTCTTGGCTATTGTGACCTTGGACTGTTTTGACTACGCTGCTTTCTGGCTTCCTGACTTCGGCTCGTCTTTTGGTATGCTTGACTTTCTGGAACCCTGACATCGGCTTGCTTCCTCGGCCTGCTCTTAGACTGCTTCTTCACAAGGTTTGTTTTGCTTGCACGTGTTGGCTGAAGGCTTGGTTATCAGCATAAGTCAGAGATTGCTGGCAGCAATCCCGGACAATTGGCAACATCCAGCGCATTGTACAAGATGAGCTATATATCATTACCCATCAAATGCCTGTTGCAATAGGAAAGTTGTTGTTTGTCTACAAAGAAAAACTAGGGAGGGTGCCTGTTTAACTTCTCTGGGAAGGAAGTTTCAGAGCTTGGTGGCAGCCATTAAAAAGGTCTTCTCCCATGTTCCCACCAGAAGTACCTCTGAGGATGGTGGGATATTGAGAAGGGTCTCCCAGCAGATCTCAGAGCATGAGCTGGTTCATATGGGAATAATACAGTCCTTCAAATATCCTGGACATTGATCCTATGCTAGTAATCCTCCACCATTCAATGGAGCTACACCATAGATGCAACTACATGAGTGGCAATATGACTGCATCGCCCCCCCCCCCAAAAAAAAAGAATTCTGCTCCTCCCCCTGTGAAAATTACCTTCAGTCCTGACATTTTTAGCATAACACTAACTTAAAGCTTAAGTTGAGCACTTAGGAATAAAGTTTAGGCATCCAAAGAGAATGGGAAAACAAACTTTCCAAGGGAATATGAACACAGCAAACATATGTGTTCTAGGTTTGAATAATTTTCATTGTCTCTGTCTACCATGGTAGAAATTTGGACACTGAAGGAAAATGTCATGGAGTGGTCCAGAATTCTTCATGAGATGCAATGGCCTCATTTTGCCTTCCACTGTAGCTACAGCCCTGGGCCAGGCCCTTTAACTATAAAGTAATTATAACAGTTACAGTTAAAACTACAAAGGGAGTGGCATTATTGTTATCACAGATGCTGCTTTGCAACACATGTCCTGCTTTTCATCTGTGAAATACTGGAGGCCTATACAGTAGGGCTCTGTAAGCTTAATGTATGGTACAATTCAGTGGAGATAAGTTACACAGCTGCAGTGATCAGGGCCTTTGTTGCCTTGAGTCCCATGCTGGGAGAAAGGAAGGATATGGATTGACTGAGTCACTGATTGTTTTTTTATTGTTATTGTTGTGTAATTTTCAAGTCATTTTCTACAGATGGTGACCCTAAGACAAACCTTTCCTCCATCTTGAGGGAGAGAGAGGCATGCTAGCTCCAACAGGCCTGCCTGAAAGAAGACAAGACCTTCCTTCATCCATCATCTCGAGAGAGAGGAAGACAGGCTAGCTCCATCAGGCCTGCCTTCCCTTCATCCATCATCTTGACGGAGAGAGAGGCATGCTAGCTCCAACAGGCCTGCCTGGAAGAAGACAAGCCCTCCCTTCATCCTCCATCTTGACGGAGAGAGAGGCAGGCTAGGTCCACTAGGGCTAGCCTGAAGATAGAATGCTCTCCCTCCATAACTGTCATCTTTTGGCCTGGGAGGGAGTGAATAGGCTGGCCCAGCTCCATCAGGGCTAGCCTGAAGAAGCAGAGCCCTCCCTCCATTCCATCTGCCTTGGTCCAGGCCTCAGAGGGAGACAAGAACTGCTGGACCTCATCCCCTTCCCCACCACCATTCCCTTCTCCTTTTGTGCCGTGTCTTTTAGATTGTAAGCCTGAGGGCAGGGAACCATCTTATTAAAATAATAATTGTAAGCCGCTCTGATAGCCATTAGGGCTGAAGGGCGGGGTATAAATGCCATAATAAATAAATAAATAAATAAATAAAGGTTTTCCTGACAATATTTGTTCAGAGGAGGTTTAGATTTCTCTCCCTCTAAGGGTAAGAGAGTGTGACTTGCCCAGGATCACCTAATAGGTTTTCATGGCTGAGCAGGGATTCAAATCCTGGTCTCCAGAGTCATAGTCCAATGCTCAAACCATTACACCATGCTGACTGTGTCTGACTGATTAACAAATGAGTGAATGAATGAATGAATGGAGGAACCTTGTTAAGACCATATTATGCACAATTCACTATACAACATAGGGCAGAAGTCCTTTAGGTTCATAACCCTATAGACTTCATAGTAAATTTTGTCTTTCTCCTTTTTAAAAGGTGAAACATGTGCATGGATAAGTCCTCTATGCATCATACCTTACCACTAAACAGGCATTCACCTGCTTGATAAATGGATTAAACAGAGAACACATGGTCTGATTCATCACTAATTTCTTCTTTAAGAAAAAAAAAAGAATACCAGTCATATTGTTAAGACTATGGTGTTATTAAACCTAAGGTACTGTAGCTCTTAAAGGGAGAATATCCATGTTGGATGGTGAATCATGTACACCATAGGAGTCACAGATCTCCACTACACACACTGGAACCCTATCTGAGTGAATTTGGAACCAGGTCCCAATGAAAAACAAATTCGTCTATCTTTTATCATCTCTCCTGCTTGTCAAAAGTACTACATAATCCAGCTGTGTTCGAAAGAGACTCAGAAGGAAGAGTTCAAAACCAAGCCAACATCTTGGGTTTTTCAACTATAGCTGAACAATAAATGAGACATAAATCTTCACTTACATTCAAGATTTATTGCTCCCAGGGCAATGTTAAGAAGAACAACAACCCTAGAAATGGCAAGGATGGAAGAACATGTTCAATTGTAGTGCGTTCCAGGGCTTATGGAAAAAACAGATAACCCGTCTTGCTTCCTGAAAGAGCTTCATAGCAACACAGACTTGAAAACGGTCACTCCTCTTTGTTATGTTCTGTCCCATTAACATTGATAGATTTGAACAAGGATAATCATAGAGTGCAATTTGGCCTCTTTTCCAGGGTAAACATTTTTGTATCAGGAAGAGCAGAATTCTTCAACAGTCAGAGCATGATCATTTGAGTGTGTTGCAGCACCATAATTCTAGGAAGTCTACAGGAAATGATCCAAGAAAAATAAGGAAAATTATCGTTTGCTAGAAATACAAATATATACTACTTGAGAACAGTTGCACACATGTGTCTCTGTTACACAGTATAAAACCAGGGCTAAATACTTGTCATCTAAACTGTTGAACTTAATCAGAAAGTCTAATGGGTGGAAAAGAAATACATTAAAATTTCATTTGTTTTTAAACAAAATCCACATGTCTAATTATAAACAATCTATTCATGTATTTTATATAAACTATATTGGAAAAGTTATATTTGAATCATAACTTCCAGAAACCCCCAGACATGGGTTATGATGCCTGGGGATTCTGGAGACTGTAGTCCAAAAAGTAACATTTCCAAATTATGTATAGTATTACCAAAATCATAAATTTGTACTGGAAAGAGAGAGGGGGCAGGATCTAAAAATTAATTGTATGGGTTGTTTTAGATTTCAGAATGTACATACTGTACCTTTTGACGATGAAAAATATATCTCCATTCTTCAGGCACAGAAAACACCAGTATCTAGAAAATCAGATGAAAAAGATCTAGATTCCTTCTAGAATCCATATCCTGTTATCTGCCCCCCTTTTTTCCCCAAGCAAAGAAACCTGTACGGGTATTACAGTGGACCCTTGTTATACGCTGGGGTTTGGTTCCAAGATCCCCCGTGTATAACAAAATCCGTGTATGCTCAAGTCCCATTAAATATAATGAAATAGAAAATGGTGTCCCTTATAAAAAATGGAAAATCAAGGTAAATTTATACTTTTTTGGAACATTTTCAAACCGTGTGTGCTTGAATCCGTGTATAAAAAATCCGTGTATAAGAAGGGCCGACTGTATACTTATTACCATCTCTCCAAATAGCAAGACAATTTAAATGACCAAGTGTAGTCAGGGAGAGGAGGGTGAGGAGAGGGTTGATCGGGCAGAGCTGCAACAGGAGAGAAGAGAGGACCCAGAGGAAGCCTGAGAAGGAGGGGTGTGGCCCTTGGGAAGAGGGATGGTGAGGGAGAGGAGAACACGGAGAGGAGGGTGAGACGTGGAAGAACTGGATATGGAGAGGCGGTCAAAACAGGGACAGAAAAGGTGATCAGGAGTCCTGGGAGAGAGGGATGCCCAGTGACTTTCCAAGGGAGGCATGGGCTGCTAAGAGTTGGGCCACACCTAGGGGTAAAGCTTCATGGCCCTAAAGAGGAAGGAGACTTTAGGTAACCCCATGAAGGAGAGTGGAGATGGAAAGAGAGAGGAATGCTGGAAGGAGAGTGGTGGGACTCAAAGGCTGAACAGTGGGAGCAGGGTCCTAGGCCCAGAGAGAGAGACAAAGCGGAGATAAAAATCTTGGAGAAGTGTTTCATTCGGAAGGTAGAGTTCAACGAGGAATCTCAGTGAAGAAACTGGAGACCACCTTCGACTGTGAAGTTTGTTTGGGTGTTGGGACTTGTGAATTCAGTTAAGTAAAGTTTGAAGCATCTGTGAAAAGTGTTTGTGAGTTTGTGCCTGAGAGCTAGTTTGTTTGGAGTGCACGTGGAGCTAATATGTCGCAGGGTGTGAACTCCTCACCCACACCAAGCTAAACTTAAAAGTGTAGCCTATGCAACTTTAAGTAGCATAGATGCATTGCGGGTGCATCTTGTTATGAGAAGAGCCCTAATACATTCACACTAATGCTGTTGTTTGCAGTTTAGCAGAACCTGGCAAAGTTCCTTTTTTGGATTACATATCCAGAAAACCCCAGCCAGCATAGCCAATGAAAATCTTACTGTAAACAGCAAGACTGTGACATTATCCTTTTCAAACTACAATTTCCAAAATCCCTTAACAGCCACAGGCATCCCGGCTGAGGGATTCTAGGACTTGTAGCCCAAAAGATAACTTTTCCAAGCTCTTCACTTCAGTTGAAGTGCAGAAGCTACACTCATAACCAGAATCTCAGAACCAAAATCTGATTGAAGTGTTCTTGAACAACTGTAGTTGCAGTAATTCAGCAAATGTGGTTACATTTTCTCTTTAGAGTTTCCTTACTAACATAAGGAGGTCTCAAGTGGAGGGATAGGGGCTATTATCAGACGGGTATTATCAGACTTAATTTGCCACCGATTCCACCGGGCAATTGCAACTTGGCTGCATCCTGGGTCCCAGGAGTGCTTCAGAGACTGCTTTTCCAAAATGGGAGCTTGCTGTCTTGGAAAAATGGCCTCCGAACCACACCTGGGATGCAGTCGGGTTGCAATCACTCAACAGAATCAGTGTTGAATTAAGTCTGATAATACTCGGTAGCAACCGGCAACCTAACTGTTGGGGAGCAGTCGGGTTTTTAGTAAGTACAATAATCTCCATAGTGTTATAGCTGTGTAGTGTGAAAAGGCCCCAGAAAAAGCCCTTGTGCCATAATGGTGCCTCACCAAGGGCTGTGTGTTGATGATCCTGCTTCTTCATTGAAGTCCAAAACACACTGCAGAATCCAGTTTGAGACCGCTTTAACTTCCGTGGTGCAGTGCTAGGGAATCCTGGGAACTGTAGTTTATTGTGGCACCAGAGCTCTCTTACAGAGAAGGCTAAATGTCTCACAAAACTACAATTCCCAGAATTCCCTAGCATTGAGCCAGGGCAATTAAAGCAGTCTCAAACTGGATTATTTCTGCCATGTGTTTTGGACTTAACTTGCTCTTGTGACCTATTTTAGGATAGTGTTAGCTGGCCAATATTCCTTTGTGACTTAGGGATCACTAATAATAATAATAATAAAATATTTATTTCTAGCCTGCCTTTCCTGTGATCAAGGCGGGTTACATACATGTGCCAAAACAGCATAGCAATACAATATAAAACACAATAAAAACAGCAAATACATTACATTAAAAATTGCAATAGCAATTACAAATTACAAATTACAAAATCTAGCTAGCTCAAGATACTTCAACACATACAGTAAGAGAGGGGAGGGCTACATCGAGGAAGGCTGGGGAAAAGCCTGTTGAAACAGGTAAGTTTTTAACTTCTTCTTGAACTGGTCAAGAGAGGTGGCCGAGTGGAGCTCACCGGGAAGTGAGTTCCAGAGCTTTGGGGCCGAGATAGAGAAGGCCCTCTGCGTTGTTAAGGCATATTTTGAGTCTGGAACTCTCAAGAGTTGCTTCCCGGCCAATCTGAGAGCACGGGGCAGATTATATGGAGAGAGACGGTCCTCCAAGTACCCTGGGCCCAAGCCATTTAGGGCTTTATAGGTAATTACAGCTGGTTCAAAACATGGCAGCCAGGGTTGTCTCAGGAACATCTAGGAGGGACCACATTACTCCGGTTTTGAGGTCCCTCCACTGGCTGCCTATCAGCTTCCGGGCCCAGTACAAGGTGTTGGTTATCACCTTTAAAGCCCTAAATGGCTTGGGTCCAAGCTATCTCAGGGACCGCCTCCTCCCGTACAATCCTCCCCGCGCTCTCCGGTCCTCTGGGAAGAACTTACTGCAGCCTTTAAAATCTAGGCTTGCGGCGACCTCCCAGAGGGCGTTCTCTGCTGTTGCCCCCAAACTCTGGAACGACCTGCCAGATGAGATCCGTCAGATAACATCATTAGACAGCTTTAAAAAAGCGGTCAAGACGGATCTCTTCCGGCAGGCCTTTCCAGACTAACCATCCCAGCCCAGGTTCCCTGATTCCCTCATTCCTCCCGTGGCCCCATCTCAGTGATGGTCGAGGATCAACAGAGGGATATCAGGGTTTTAATTGCTGTTTTTATGCTTGATGTTGTGTTTTTAATATGTTATACTGTTTAATATTGTCTTAAGGGGGGGAGGGATAAAATGTTTTTAATTGTTATATTTTATATTTTACTGTTGTCAGCCGCCTGGATTGGTTTGCCATAGGGCAGTATATAAATAAATATTATTATTATTATTATTATTATTATTATTATTATTATTATTATTATTA
>NC_056522.1:79930848-79956741 GCF_019175285.1 Sceloporus undulatus | reverse complement strand
TTACCAACACCTTGTATTGGGCCCGGAAGCAGATAGGCAGCCAATGAAGATCTTTAAGTACAGTACTGGTGTTATATGGCTGGCCCTGGAAGCTCCAGTGACCAGTCTAGCTGCCATATTCTGGACCAATTGCAGCTTCTGAGTTTGGTACAAGGGTTGCCCCATGTAGAGCACATTACAGAAATCCAAACGAGAGGTTACCAGAGCATGTACCACTGTTTCAAGGTCCCCCCTGCCCAGGATGGGTCACAGCTGGCGTATCAACCGAAGTTGATAACAGGTGCTCCTGACCGTTGCATCCACCTGAGATGTAAGGTGGAGCGACGAGTCCAGAAGCACCCCCAAACTGCGAACAGTGTCGTTCAAGGGGAGCGTGACCCCGTTCAGGACAGGTGGACAAACATCCAGTCCCGGGCCAGGGGAGCCTATCATAAGTACTTCCGTTTTCTCTGGATTCAAACTGAGTCTGTTTTCCCTCATCCAGCCCATTACCGAGTCCAGACAGGCATCTAGGGGAGAGATGCCATCCCTGGTCACTGCATCAGTCGGAGACACAGAGAAACATATTTGAGTGTCATCAGCGTACTGATAACACCGCGCCCCGTGTCTCCGGATGATCTCTCCCAGCGGTTTCATGTAAATGTTAAATAGCATGGGAGACAGAATGGCTCCTTGAGGGACACCAGATGTCAGGGCCCTCTTAGTATGCATGTGGTATGAATGTAAGCCTGCACAAATTATGTCTAGCATCGTGTACAGACCTCTTATGAGCAAAATCAATGTTCAATTTTTCATGGTTGCCTAGGATGGCAAAAACAGGACTCATCAAGCATTTGACACAAGATACAACACAGTGGAGTTTATCACACGGGCAGAATTTCTCTTAATTTCGAATGAAAAGAAAGTGGGGCCAGAACGCATTCACGTGAATTTGCTAGTTCAGCAAATTTATGTGAATTCGAACTGCATTTGAACTGACTTCCCATTGCCCGAAAATAGCTTGCCATTGCCTGAAATTGCATGTGATCACCTCTCACGCAATAACGTGAAACCCCACGATTACGTTCAGACTGACTTCCCATTGCCCCAAATTGCGTGTGGTAGTCTATCACACAATAAAATTAAACCCCATGATTGCGTTCAGATTGCCATTGGATTATGCTTCCAATTTCCCTTGTCTGATAAACTCTATTGATTTGATGGGGCACGAGCTGAAAAGCCTATAGTAATACAATAGGAGTCTTTCTCCAGATCCAGCTTATTGCTTAGGATTTTTTTCC
The DNA here is from genome assembly GCF_019175285.1 of Sceloporus undulatus. Lineage (NCBI taxonomy): Eukaryota > Metazoa > Chordata > Lepidosauria > Squamata > Phrynosomatidae > Sceloporus > Sceloporus undulatus. The sequence goes on along the minus strand of NC_056522.1, from coordinate 79,955,461 downwards.
AATTGTTTTTGCAAGTTGGCCATTTAAAAACTTACAGGGTGGGGGAGATGTTTAACAAGTTATCAACTGAGATTCTAGTTTAGGGAATTGCTACAAAAATAAGGGAAAGTTGGCAGAATTCCTCCCCAAATAAGAATAAATATTATGGAACAATCTTAAGTCCTTCCTGCTAAAACTGAAGGGATTTCAAAATTGCTTTCAGGGGACAAAGACTTTGAAACAGAATAAATATTTGAATTTACACTTAATCTACAATGATATGAGGACAGATGGAAAGAGATTGTCTGATTTAATCATATATATCTGTAATAATAAAAGAGAATATTTCTTTGTCTGGTGCCGTCATAACTTACTGGACAGGGTACTTTGTTGTTATTGGCCATCAAGTTGGCTTTGACTTATGGTGACCCTATGAATAACAGACCTCCAAGAGTCTGGGGCAACTGCAGCTCTGTGCAAGTCATACAACCTCAAGGCTGTGGCTTGGTTTGTTGAGTCAATCCATTGTGCTACATGCATCAAGATTTAATAGAGTGCTTTTGGTTGTCCTCCAAGCTGTGCAGCTGAATGTCGAGTCAAAATGCCAAACAAGGGCACACTAGAGGCAAAAAAGGAAACAGCTGTTATCATCAGTAAACTAATCAGTCAATATCTATAAGAGTGTTTTTGGTTATTCTTTAGGTTGTAGTACCCAGTTTTATTCAGAGCTAGATGGATAGACAAACAAATTGCTTTTTATCACTTCTGATGTTCACTTTTATGGAGCTTTTTAAAGCCTGTGGTTTGTGCAACTTGATATGTTTTACCACACAGAAGTACGTTGGGGTGACATGAGAGCTAAGTCATTCCAGCCAAAACATTATAGAAATATTCTGCCAGGTGGTATATAAAATTTGATTAGATGACATTTTAGAGACCAGCTTTCCAGGCACTTTGGTGGTCTAAGCCACAGGACAGTGTCGATCTCTGCTAGGATAAAGGGTTAGTACAAGTGGCACCATCTAAAACAACTGTTTGTCAGGGAACATCGAGATCCAGCATGGCATAGTGGTTTGAGCATTGGACTAGGACTGTTGGAAAGCCCCGTTCAGCCATGGAAACCCATTGGTGATCTTGGTAAACACAGTGCCAGAGCCAAGCTATTTTGAAGCCTAGGCAAGGCTAATTACTTGCATCACTCCGAAAGAAATTGTTAACTTCAGTTTTGAAAAACAGATGCCAAAGTACAACAGTCTCAGTTTAATCATCTTGTCTTCTAAGGAGAAGTTCAGGCTTGATTTAATCAAAGACACATTTATTTGTCTTTTTAGAGGTCCATGGTAACCACCAAACTCTTCTCCAGTACCACATCTTGAATGAGTTGATTTTCTTCCTATCAGTTTTCTTTACTCTCCATCTTTCACAGCCATACATAGAAATTGGAAATAATGATATGAACAATCCAAATTTTAGTATTCAAAGATGTATTTTTACATTTTAGCAGTTCCTTCATAGTTACCTGTCCTGCTCTTCCTCTGATTTCCTGATTGTAGTCTCTCTATTCTTATTAATAACTGAGCCAAGATATGGAAAATCTTTAACTAGCTGAATTGAAATCAGCTTCCTTATTTTGTAGTAGCTTATTTGTAATATTGACTTCAGAAAGGATTCTATGCCATGTAACAAGGCATATTGCAGACTTTAACTTAGAAGACTTTTTTCCTTAGGCAAAAATATCTCTACATTTCAGAAATAAAAATACATATAAAGGGACACATAAAAGGACACATAAAAAGAATAAAGATTTTTTAAATAAGAATTTATAATTAATTTTGTTTTATAGCACTGTTGTGGTATTTATGTTAAAATAAAATATATAAATCATCAGCTGCCTTTTTAATAAGTTTTTTTTTAAGTAATCTGTATAAAATTGTGCCCCTATGAAGCTACCTAGTTTGCCTCATGATAGCACTGGCCCTGGGCAAGTAACACTCTCTAACCCTCTTGCCAAGAAAATCCCATTAAAGGTATATAACAGGGGTAGGCAACCTTTTTGAGCCAGGGGCCAGGTTGCTGTCCCTCAGACAACTGGGGGGCCAAAGCTGGGGGGTGGAGCGTCCACCCTACGGGGGTGGGGCCGCATGCCAGGGGCGGAGCTTCCACCGAAGCCCCGCGGAGAGGAGGAGGCGTGTGCCCGCCCTCTCCTCCTCGGTCCCTTTCTGGCCAAACACCCCCAACCTGCATTCCAAAACACACACAACAGCACATTTGTGCATTTCACATGGCTTTACTTAACGTGGCCTCTTGCATATATCAGAGGTTTATTCCATAACCAACCCCTTGGGTTTAACACTTAGCATGGTTTAACATGGCTATGCATATTGAACATGTCAAGGTGGTTTCACAGTTCTTGCACCAAGTGTACTTCTCAGAAGTGCGTACTTGGTCAAGAGACTTTGGTTTTTCTTCACTGCGCATGAGTTTGTAAAAATCACAGCAATTTACATTGGCCTTGCCTCAGAGGCTTTCTGATATCAATATCACCATTAAAGAACCAAAATCACACAGAAAAGGCACTTTGGAAAGTCACAATCTCTTGCCTTCAGAAACAGTGCGTGCATGCCTCTCAAGCTGACTCATATCATCATCATCAACATCATCATCATCATCACACTATCACTGTCAAAACAAGGGAGACTTGGCATTAAAAGCACCCAAACACAATCTTGAAGGTTACAACTCTCTCTTCGCTCCTTCTGAAACAGTGCCTGCCATGCCTCTCAACTGACATCAATATCAACTCATCATCATCATCACATCATCATCATCACATCATCATCACACTAATCATTGTCAAAGCAAGGAGAACTTGTTAGCCACTTAAAGCACACCAATATAAAATGTAAAAAAACCTTGAGGCCTCTTGCCACTCACCAACTCCTTACTCATTCTGCTTCCCCCTCCTCCTCTTCCATCTTCCTCTCTCCCCCTCCTCTTCCTTCAATTCCTCTCCTCCTCCTCACTCTTCTCTCCTCCTTCTTCTCCCCTCCTCTCTTCTCCTCCTCCTCCTTACCTCCTCCTTATCTTCCCCTCCTGCCCTCTTCCTCCTCCTCCTCCTCATTCTTCCTCTCCTCTCTCCCCCTCCTCATCTCCCTCACTCCTCAGCCTTCTCCTCCCCCCTCCTCCTCTTTCTCTTCCTCCTCCTCACTCTTCCCCCTCCTATTCTTCCCCGCCTCCTCCTCCTCCTTCTCACCCCTCCGCCTCTTCCTCCTCCTCCCCTATCCCTCCTTCTGCTCCCCCCATCCTCTTCTTCCTTTCCCTCCTCCCTTCCTCCTTCTGCCTCCCCCTCCTCCTCTCCCCTCCTACCTCCTCCTCCCCTCTCTCACCCCTCCTCTTTCTTCGCCTCCTCCTCTCCTCCTCCGCCTTCTTCCTCCTCCCTTCCTCCTCTTGTCTCTTCCCATCCTCCTCCTCCTCCTCCTCCTCTTCTTTCCTCACCCTCCTCCTTCTGTCTCCCCCCCTCATTCTCTCCTCCTTCCTCCTCCTCCTCCTCCTCCTTCTGCTCCAACCCTCCGCCTCTTCTCTTCCTCCTCCTCCTCCTCCTCCTCCATCCTCTTCCTCCCATCCGCCTTATGTCTGCCTCCCCTCCTCCTCTTTCCTCCGCCATTCCTCCATCCTTCTCTTCTGCTCCCCCTCCTCCCTCTTCCTTCCTCCTCCTCCTTCTCTCCTCCCTCCGCCTCTTCCTCCTCATCTCTCCGTCTGCTCACCCCCCCTCACTCCTCTTCCTCCTCTTCCTCCTCCTCTTCTGCTCCCCCTCCCATCCTCTTCTTCCTCCTCATCCTCCCTCCTTCTGCTCCCCCCATCCTCCTCTTCCTCCCCTCCTCCTTCTGCTGCCCCCCTCCTCCTCTTCCTCTTCCTCCTTCTGCTCCCCCTCCTCTTCTTCCTCCTCCTCCTCCTCCTTCTGCTCCCCCTCCTCTTCCTCCTCCTCCTTCTGCTCCCCCCTCCTCCATGCGCCGCGCAGCCTGGGAGAGGGGCGGAGGAGGCAAAGGAGAAGGAGGTGGGTGGTGCTGGGAGGGCGGCGCGGGGAGGGCGGCACGGGGCTTCCCCCTTTGCCTCCTCTGCCCCAGGCCACACGGCCCTCCTCTTCCTCCTCCGCGCAGTGGAGGAGGAGGAGGGCAGCGTGGTCAAGTGGTCGTGCGGCCCAGGAGGAGGAGGTGGAGGAGGAGGCGGTGGTGGTGGCGGCGGCGGCGGCAGCGACAGAACCGGACTGGGACCGGTCCTGCCGCCTCCGTAGGCTGCATCCAGCCCGCGGGCCGGGGGTTGCCAACCCCTGGTATATAACAACAGGGGAGGTTGCATGAAATCATTCTCAACTTTATCTTTGTGGTTGTTGTTGTTGTTGTTGTTGTTGTGTGCCTTCAAATAGTTTTTGTGGCCAGTTTCTTCAGAAGAGATTTGCCATTGCCATCCTCTGAGGCTGAGAGTGGGTGACCTGAGTTGCCCAAACTCACCCAGTGGTTTTCCATGGCTGAGTGGAGATTTGAACCCTGCTCTCCATGTACATTGTTACTGCATGTTTTCAAGTCATTTTCAACTTATGGCAATCCTATCATGGAGGTTTCTTGAGAAGAGTTGTTCAGAGGAGGTGTGCCATTGTCTTCCCCTGAGGCTGAGAGCATGTGAACTGCCCATGGTCATCCAGTGGGTTTCATGGCTGAGCAGGGAATTGAACCCTAGTCTCCAAATTCATAGTCCAACACTCAAACCACTACACTTCACTGGATCTACTCTCCATGTATACATTCCCTTAAATATGCAGTTGTGTTGTTTTTGGCCATTGTACAAAGATTTATTCATTTCAAGATTGCAAAAGCAGAATTCCACAAGTGTAACTATATCACAAGGGCTTAGTTAGTCCTGAGTGAAGTAAAGCCACTGAATCAAATGTACAGTGGGCCCTTGTTATATGCTGGGGTTTGATTCCAAGATCCCCCGTAGATAACAAAATCTGTGTATGCTCAAGTCCCATTAAATATAATGACATAGCAAAATGATGTCCCTTATAAAAAATGGAAAATCAAGGTTTGATATTTGAAATTTATACTTTTTTGAATATTTTCAAACCATGGATGCTTGAATCCATGTATAGAAAATCCATATATAAGAAGGGCCGACTATATTTACCAGTGTGCGAACTCAACATTCAATCATTCATTCAATTGATCTGTTTTGACATGCTTCTAGCCTGTGCATACAAATCTTTCTGCTGTTCTGGGCAGTATCTGATGAATAGTAACATTCTGATAAATGGTAAATTCTGACAAAAACAAAATTGGACACCAAAAGTTTTAACTGTTTCCCAGAAATGTGGAAGAGAGAATGCCATGCATGCATAGTTATTCTTCCTCTTTTACACCACCTGATTTCTTTTATTTTCTCTTCAGAGAGAGATGAAGAGGACATGAGCTATAGCTGATAGGCATTACAAGTGCTATTAAAAGCTATGGACCCCAGCTGTACATTTCACTGCCATGATCTGCCCCATGACTTCTTTTGTTCTGAGAGCAGCTAGGGCAGGGGTAGGCAACCCTTTTGAGCCGGGGGCCGGGTTGCTGTCCCTCAGACAACTGGGGGGCCGAAGCCAAAAAATAAATAGTTAAATAATTTTTTTAAACTTTAAATAAATAAATAAACCGGGACAAATGTAGGACAAAATTTTCAAATGGTGGACACTTTTTTAAAAAAAGGGGAGGACACGCGAAGAAATTTGCTGATTTTTTAAAAAATGTTAATATAAATGCATGTTTCTGAGGCTTCTATAGACAATTGCCCCTGCGCACGAGAGGCCAAAGGCCCCGGCGGCAATCGGCGGCAGGACCGGGCTGGGGCTGGTCCCAAGGCCTCACCGGGCCGCATCCAGCCCACGGGCCACAGGTTGCCTACCTCTGAGCTAGGGGCAAGTCCCCAAGGCTGGTTGCAGGAGGACATCTATTTTATTTTGTTTTTGTTGGATACCTAAAACTAAAAAATAAAATAAATACTTATATGCAACTAGTAAAAATGGCAATTCTTTTTTTTTAAAACTTTCTAGAACCTTGGCCAACTTGCCAATCAAAACAAACAAACTCTAAAATTGGGCCAGTCTAAGGCATGTTATTTTGACAACAACAACAGAAATCTCATTTCATTTTATTTATATACAGTACTGTCTTTCTCCCTGAAGGGACCCCAGGCAGCTCACAGATTTAAAGAGCATTACAATAATATTTAAAACAGTTAAAATTGCCTAAAAACAATATAACATTACATTAAAAATATAATGGAAGTTAAAAGGCAATATTAAAACCACTGTGGCATGGTTTTAAATAAATAAATAAATAAATTGTAAAAATGAAATTATAATAAACATAAATAAATAACAGTATCTACCCTTTCCATGCCATCTAAAAGCTCCTGACTGGGGTAGACGCCTCACTTTGCCTAACGACAGGGCTGGTCCTGCCTAGAATGAATACAATATATATACACAGTATATATTGCAGTACAAATAATGTAAAAATGTGGAATATTATCAGCAACAGTTTAGAAACAAAAACACATAGCAAGTTACCCTATAAAAGTTCAAAGTATTTGTTCATATAGCCCCGTCTATATTGACTATGGCTCTCTAAGTCCTTGGTGCAAATATATACTTAGGGTTTTTGGACCATAGCTTCCAGAATCTCCCAGTCAGCATTAACTCTTCAATTGTTTGGCAGGAACAGTCCCAAATAATCTCTTGTCATCCCATTTTCTCATCTGCTTTTAAAGTGTCCCAGTTTCTCTGTCTTTGCTTCCCCTTATGTCCTCAGATTACTTCCATTGCTGAAAACTGAGTTCAAAGTGCACAAGTAGTTTGTACTCAACTCTGGAGGAGGGAAAAGAGAGAAAGGTGTGGAATCTTGCCCTTCCCAGTTGGCTCAAACAAAAACAAACTGCTGCAACCTCTCCTAGTGTGTACTTGTGTGTTCTTTCTCATTAATAATTTTTGCCATCTTGACTACAGTTTGAAGTTTCTTGGCTACACATGTCCTGGTTTTCATCTGTGAAATATGCCAGTATTGCCTCTGTCTTGATGGCTGGGGAATTCGGGGGGGGGGGGGGGGGGGCTTCTCCAAACTCAGTGTCTTACTACTGGAATTCTCTCAAAAGAAACAGTCACAATCACATCCCATTTTTGACAGCATTTTTTCAGTTCTGTGATGCTTCTTCTCCCCATTCAGCTACAACCTATGAATAATTAGCATTCTAAAATGAAGCTGTAATGATTATAAGGCAGAATAAATCAATAAAAATGTCTGCCCAAAAGTTACTCATAATGTTCTCTGCCAAAATAAATGTCTAAAAGGTTCCCTTTTAATGATTGTGTCAATTTAACTGTATACTTGAAGAGGTCATTCAGTAACCCATAGCATTATATGGAATTTTTCTAGGAAACACCTTTCATTTACCTTATCACTGGGCTCATGAAAGAAAGAATTTAAACTGAATTATGTTCTTATCTGTTAGATTTGGAATGTGCTGTTAACTCACCAGGAGTTTATCCACAAACTCAATGTTATCACTACTTCCAAAAGCTGCCCTAGTGATTAGGAAACAAAAGTTTGGCATCCTATGGCCAGGCAGAAATAATGCTAAGCTTTTCTATTTGGAAACAGTGGGAAATTGCCAATATGGACAAAAGGAAAGTGTGAAGTTACAAATATGCACTGGATGACACCGAATGTGTCAAAGCTATTTTATGCCCGTGACCATGGCTCGCCCTTTAAGAAACCATCCATGATTAGTAAGAATAACATTCTCATTTACACTGGGGGAAAGAGTGCATTTGCAAATGCTTATTAAGTTATGCAAAAAAATATTCCAATTCTAAATAATTCTAGTGACAAAAACATGGCCCAAGACTAATAGTAAATAGAAAGGTGTGCCTCACCACACACTTGCTGGCTCCTGACCCAGGATGGAGCAATACGTCTGTTTCACTTTCTTCTTAATTCAGCATTTTTAACCTCAGGTTGCTTTGTTCCCGAGTACTTGATTTGGGACTTTTGATGCAGTCTTCAAAAAGGAACTAAAATGAAATAGGTATGATTCTTTCCAGAACGAACGATCATTTTGTACTGGCCTGTCATATATGTGTTAAAGAGACCTACTGGAAGGGGGGAAACGTGACAACCCTATTTTATCACTAACATGAAAATATGTTAAAGGGTTAAATACTGAAAGTATACCAGCCAACAAATAAAAACTGGAACACATGTGGCCAAGGGGCCTTTCATACAGTGGATCATTCCCATCTGTGGGGAGAGGCTCTGCTCCACAAATTCCCCACTAATGGCAAAAAACACTGGCGGCCATGCCCCAGGTGCACACACTCCCATTGAATAATATGGGGATTGGCAAAAAGTGGATGATCAAACCCATGGATTGCCAGTCCACTGATGCAAAGGGCCCAGTATGATTTCACTTTAACAGGCATGGCAGCAGCCGATGAAATTCCCTACCAAAATTGGAAATGTGATGGTTATGTGAAAGCTCTAAGCTAAGACAGATAAATCTGTCCTGCATTCCATTTTCTTTTTTAAAAAAAACAACTCCAAGTATATTCCTTTCCAAATATAAATACATTTGTGAAGTTGGCAAACTCTTATCAAAACTGAACTGAAACAAAATTCTCCCCATCCCTAAATCCGAGCTGCAGCTCTTTCCTGACATCTAACCTATATGCATTCCTGCTGCCCTTTCCTGTTATGATAAATTCTCACATCTAAAGACATTGGGACATAGCGCATTCAGGAAACTCCTGTTCCAAAGCAAGTTAAACTGAGGTCATTAGTATTAAGTTTTTATAGGAGGTGCAGATGATTTTATATGTTCCAGATTTTTTGGACATCAGTTCCCATAAGCCCCAGTCAGCATAAGCCAAGATCAAGTTTTATAGGAGTTATAGCCTGAACATTTTGGAGGGCACCATGCTGTCTTCCCCAGTCTATAGAGCTACAAAAATATGCTCTTTCATTCCTATACACAATGAATGCCCACATTTGGATGATAAAGGAAATTAAAAATTTGCAACTGAAAGGAACCAGACAGTAATTACCATCAGGTTTCCAAGAGCGATGCTGTTTGGGAGCATTGCTTAAACAGAATGGCTTATTGTAGCATTTTAAAAATAATTGTACAAACACCACCACACACACACCCTTAGATACAGTTGCATGGTTCTTTTACATGATGACAATCAAATATTATTTTACATAAAAGTAGAATTTCATGATTAAAAGGGCAATTTGTCTATTTACATTCTCAAGAGATAGAAAAGGATGCAATAGGCTGGGAGGCTTTGTTGAATGAATTGAAGCTTAACGTTGTTAAGGATTTGTGTACAAAAACAAAAAGGCCCAAACAAACCTTTCCAAATGCTTTTGATTCAAAGAGAGAATGACAAATAGACCAAAGTTTTTCCTGCAGAATGTTAGAATTTAAAGAAAAAGAAAGATACTGGAACCAATGTGTAAAATTGGATCCAAACAGCATAGGCAAGGGGCTTTCAGATGTGGCTGGATTCAGTACCAATCAGCATTGCCAGTGCTTAGGGATGATGGGAGTCATAGTATAGTTAAGTCTGGAGGGACACATGCTCCCCACTTCTCTAAATCAACAGTTGGATCCAGGTCTGGTCTTACATAGAAAAGCTCACTGGGAACACTAGAAACCGGTCAAGGGAAATTTGCAGCAGACAGAAAGTCCTATATGGCTTGAGTCTAGGGATGTTATCAGACAAGGGAAATTGGAAGTATAATCCAATGGCAATCTGAACGCAATCATGGGGTTTCACATTATTGCATTAGAGGTGATCACATGCAATTTTGGGCAATGGCAAGCTATTTTCAGGCAATGGGAAGTCAGTTTGAATGCAATTCGAATTCACGTAAATTCGCCGAACTATTTGAAATTAAGAGAAATTCCTCCCGTGTGATAAACTCCTGTGTTATTTGAAGGACTGTATCTCCCTATAAATCCTATTAGGGTTTTGAGATCATCTGGAGAGGTACTTCTGTCTGTCCCACCACCTTCTCAAGCTCATTTAGTGGGAACAAGGGAGAGAGCCTTCTCGGTGGCTGCTCCTAAACTTTGGAGCTTCCTTCCCAGAGAGGACAACTTGTCCCTGTCCTTGCTGTCCTGTCCTTCTAGTGGCAAGTTAAAACATTTTTGTGTCACCAGGCCTTTAGAAACTGTTGAGGTTGGACTCTTAATGTTGTGTGGTGCTGGTTTTGAAGCTCGTTAAAGCTCTGTATGTAGCTTTTCATTTTTATTGTTTTTAATGCATTTTACTGTGTTTAATTGTTTTATTATATGATTGTATAATTGTACATTTTATATTATTTAACTTATGTAGTGTTTTTAATCTATATTGTTTTTGAAATGTTGTTAGTTGCCTTGAGCCCCATTATTGGGAGAAAGGCAGGATATAAATGAAAATAAGAATAAAAATAATAGCTTTCAATGGGCCACTTTGACTGAGGACCGTTTTACACTATACAGCTATTACACTATGATTCAACTTCAGCATAGTTAGCCATGGCTCCATCCCATGGGATCCTAGGGTTTGTAGTTTCACAAGGTATTAAGAATTTTCAGCTCAACAACTGTAGTTCCTCATCAAACTACAAACCTCTAGATCCCATGGGATGCAGCCATGGCAGTTAAAGTGAAACCACAGTGGAATCATTGCTCTGGTGATTCAATGGTTAAAATGCCAGTACTGCAGCCAAAACCATGTGATTTTGATCCTGCAAGGCTCCAAGTTGACTCAGCCTTCCATCCTTTCATAAGTCAGTACAATGAGTACCCAGCTTGGTGGAGCAATTGGCTAATACATGTAAACCACTTAGAGAGTGCTTAGCACTATAAAGTGGTATAGAAATATAAGTGCTATTGCTATATTGCTATAACTGCATTGTCTTGAGCCACTTCCTCTCTTCTTCCCAGTTGTCAAAATCCACTGAGGACACCATCTGGGCATCAAATTCAGCTGGCAAATGCACAAAGGGATGCCTTCTTTGTGACTACTGCCTAGTTACAAACTCCCTCCAAATCTTGACCAGATCCAAATCCGAGTCTCTTTTACAAACACTGGAAAGACAGCTTGCTATGTCTGGCCTTTGAAGTGCAGAACCAGCTCAGCCATGGGTGAAAAAATTTCCATTGAGTCTGATGTAATCTTATTATGCTTTGCTGGTTTTCTGGTTTTGTTACCTGCCTTATCACAGTTTCCCATTTGTCAAATGGGAATAATGCCTCACAGTGCTGCTGGATAAATAAAAAGAAGCCCAGTCCAGTTGTTGTTGCTGCTTCTGAGTTTGAGCAATAGGAAGGACTGCACGTGTTGATAAAATGTAGTACATATGCTTGTTGTTCAGTATGTTGTTTATGGGTGGCATTAAGAAGAGAGCAGAAACTTGTACTTTTATATTATTTTCCTTACATACACTTTTCCATTTTCCATTTTTCTCCATTCTCTCTCTCTCTTACACACACACGCACACACACACACATTTCTCTGTGGCATTCTATTGCTCTCTTATTGTCCAAAAAAGATTCTAGCAGTGCCAGCAAAGGAAGATGGGGGAAGATCAAAGGATATGGGCAAACATTTTATGAGAACAGATTTTGGCTTCAGGTATAAAGAAGTACAGTTAGGGAAAAAGAAAAAGAGAGCCATTGGTCTAATGACCTATCTGTTCAATGGGACCGCTTCTATTTTGTGCTCCTCCTCTACTAGCCCAAAGCGGCTTGGACTCTATCTGTGAATCACAGGTAGAAAGTGTAGGAGATCAGGCAAGATGCTCTTCTGCCTTCTTTAATATTCCAGTGCTGGGATTCTCCTAGGCACAGCAGCTTTTTTTGATCAAGCAGTTCCTGCATAACACAAATGAAGAAGCAATAAAGATGCACACCATGTGCTGCTCCAGCTTTTTCTCTGTCTTTCCCTGATGTAAGGCCAGTAATACATCAATTTCAAGGGGAAAGTGAGCAATTCTGCTAAATACAGCAACACCATCCAAGGGTTTTCAGCCAGTTGTCAGGGCCCCTGATAAGGGTGGAAGCCATGTGTCTCTGAGTTCTCTATACACAGACAAAGTACCTAACACATCCATCGACATAATGGGTCAACTGAAGCCCATGTGCTTAATACAGCGGAGGAAATGGAGATATCAGAAGCTGGGGACAGGGTTTCCAAACTGGCCAAAATAAATGGGGGTTCGCACTTAGTTGTTGTGTGCCTTCAAGTCATTTCCAACTTATGGTGATCCAATATCGTGGGATTTTCTGGGGCTGGGAGTGTGTAGACGATATCATATGACTGAAATTGGAAGTATATTCCAGTGTCATCCTGAATGCAATCATGCGTATTCACATTATTGTGTGAAAGGTTACCACACGCGATCGCTGGTAGTCCGAATGCACTCTGAATACAATCACGCATCAATCCACAGTTAAGTAAATTCAGTGAACTAGCGAAGTCACAAAACCTGTTCCTAGGCAACTTCGCACTCAGTGCACTGTTGTTTGGTGTGATGTACATGTCTCCTTTGGTCCTGGTTCCCCCCTCCCCAAATCCGGAAGGAGGGTGCCCATGAAGCCACGCTACAATTCCGCTTCAATTTTGCTTCCGCTTGTCCTTCAGCATTGCTGAGGGGGGGATGTTGCCTGCTAAATAAGAGGCATGGACTCGGAGCTATTGGATAACCATTATATTCACATTTTAATGTGACAAGAGTGAATATATGCTCATTTTAACGTGAACAGACCCCCCCCTCCAACCTCTTTTGTAAATTGTGGGGTTCCTTGGTTCCTCTCTCTCACTCACCTAAATATGCTATGTTCCAGTCATCTGGAGTCTCACTGAGCATGCACAAGGGTGCCAATTCGCAATTAAGAACCTACCAATGTGATGGCTTACTTTGCACAGAATTGGGGTCGCGTTTGGGGAGCCCATTACAGCGAATTTAAGGTGTGATAAATAATCATGTAATTGCATGAATTTTTGAATTGACCTCGCTATCTTCTCTTTCGAAATTGAAAGCCTCCCGTCCCATTTGATAAACTCCTGAGACTCACCCAGGGTCACCCAGTGGATTTCCATGGCCAAGCAGGAACTAAAACATTGCTTTCCAGAGTAGTAGTCCAATGCTCAAACCACTACACCACCCTGGCTCTGGGGTTAACACTACATCAATGAAAACTGTAGTACTGAGGTTGACTGAGATTTTTATATCCTGCAAAGATTTTCTTATTTTGCTCATTGTTCTGTAATCTGCTCTTCAGAGCAACTGGTGATGATTTCCACTAGAGAGAGAAGACTCCCTCTGAAACCTCCTTCCATTTCACGGATTGATCAGCCATGGTTTGGTTAATTTTCAGTGTTTGACTTGGGACGTACTTTCCCAAGAGTCACAGGGGCCTTCCATTCTAGTGTGCTGGTTGGCAGCACACCAGTGAATCACACAGAGACAATCAGCTTCCATTAATCCAGAGGAAAGTGATGGGGTGGGAGACTGGGAATCAGGGAGCTGTCTGGCTGAGAGGGCTAAACCAGCTCCAACTTAAATCAGGCCTAAAAAAAAAAAAAAAGAATTTGAAGGTTTACTGCTTACTTCTTTCCTGAGGTGAACAATGGAAAATCCCAAAGGTCATATGTAAGCCAAATATCAAATCTAGTTTCCACACAAATGGAAATGAAGGAATTTTCAATGAATGATATATGTAGCGCTCACATATGGAGAGTTACTTATGACTTTAGTAGTTTTGCACTGATTGACATTGCTGTCTACTTACCAAATGGACTGTATTCCAAATGTTTTGGACTACAACTCCTATTCCTACTCCTTGGCATGTGGGAACTTGTATTCCAAAATATCTGGAGGATGCTGGATTTGGAGAAGGCTGGAATAGATTCTCCTTTTTGGCTTTGTCAATAGGCATTACATGCTAACTCTTACAACTTTTGATTCCTTTTCTAGATGGGAAAACATTGGATCAAAGCCTTACTATTCTCTGAATCCTGCCTTGTTTGCCTCTTGGATTTTTAATGATGCATAGATAAGAATAATTTATTTAGTATAATAGCCTATTTTAATTTAACACAGAACCCATTTGTGCCCAAACAATATACAATGGGTCCTTGGCATCTGCTGATCCCCCAAGATCCCCTTATGGATACCAAAATCCATGGATGCTCAAGCTCCATCCAATACAGTAGTGCAGTAAAATGGTGTCCCTTATATAAAATGGCAAAATCCAAGTTTGCTTTTTGGAATATGAGTGTGTGTGTATGAATATTTTCAAGTGTAGATGGTTGAATCCATGGATAAGGAATCTTTGGTACAAAGGGCCAACTGTAAATGTTTAAATGGAAAAAATAGGTTTCCAATCCCTTCATTAATTACTATTTTAACTGAGATTTGTCTGACCTTACTAATAACTTAAAACCACCTAAGCATGTTTTGCAATTGGCATGTCCTTTGAGTATTTCACAGTCTCTTCATTAGATGTGCAGCTATGGAGTCATAACCATTCAGTGAATTGGTTCATTGGTATAAGCCACTGATAAGACAGGAGTCTGGCATAAAGAAGCTGAAGAACTTTCCTTGAACCTGGGAGATTTTCACATGGGGAAAATGATAGGAGCATAACAGGATGCTCTTGACACTATTGCGCAATTGTGTGAAGATTTTCAAATGACATTGCATGCCATCATAATAATCTCGTCATTACCTCATGAATAAAGAGGAATTCTAGAGCCACTTTTCATTCTCTGGAAAGTCCTGGGAATAAAAAGTGGTCCCAGAATTCCTCTTTTTTATGGGATAATGATGCGATTATCACAACATCATGCAATGTCATCTGAAAATGTTCACACAATTGTGTGATAGCAACAGGGGCATCCCATCATGCTCCCATCACTTTTCCCCATGTGAAAATCTCCTTGGTGTCTGGGAGGAGCACAAGCTCATGAAGAACATGAATCCATTGAAGAATTTCAGCATGGAAAATGCATGTCTGTTCTTCACAAACAGGCTTTGGTGCCAAAACACAAGTTAAAGCATACCTCCTGCCGTCTGTTCTCTGCATCTGTCTCACAAAAAACCTAGCAGTCTGGTCAAATAATGTTCCAGCATTTCAGTTCATATTTATGAACTGGGTCCCCTGAAGGGAATTGTAGTGAAACAACCCTTTATTCAAGAAAGAATGCTTGGAAATTATTTTTAAAGTGAATGTTAATTCCACAACAAAGCCTCTTTATTTCCAGCAGGGTGAGGAATAGCCATTTTTCCATGTTTACTTTGTTGCTGGGCTGTCACATAGGGCACCCAGCAGAATATGCCACATACAGGTTGAGTCTCCGTTATCTGAAATACTTGGGACCAGAAGTGCTTTGGATTTCAGAATTTTTTGGATTTTGGAATACCTGCATTTTCATTTGTAAATGCACACATAATGAGATATCTTGGAAAAGGGACCTAAGTCTAAACACAAAAATCATTTGTTTCATATACATCTCATACACATAGCCTGAAGATAATTTTATACAATAATTTTAATAGTTTTGTGCATGAAATAAAATATGTGTACATTGAACCATCAGAAAGCAAAGATGTCTCAGCCACCCATGAAAAAAGTTTTGCATTTTAGAATATTTTGGATTTCAAGAATTCCAGATAAGGGAGACACAACCTGTACTCAATTCATGTGGCAAACACTAAATCACAGTCCTAAATAACACAGGCTCAAGATCTCTAATTTTACATCAGTTTAACTGGCATTACAGGGAGGACTAGGTAGGGAAGGATAGTTTCCGTAATTTTTAGAAAGAAAAAGAAAGAAAGAAAGAAAGAAAGAAAGAAAGAAAGAAAGAAAGAAAGAAAGAAAGCTACACAACATGGCTTCCTTTTCTTAATTATGGAAACCAACCTTCCCAACTGTTTCATTTGCTACTTATAGGTATCATGTGGGGAAAGTTTTTAGGCAATAATTATAAAGATTCACACCATGATTTTGTGACAGCTAACACAACTTTGTAGTGATGAGTGATGCCTCATATACAGCATCTAAATGGCATGATTCCCAATTTTCATTCCCCTTACAGCCAGAACTTATATCAGCAGGAAGGGCAATACGGTTCACACAGCATTTCTTTTGAAAAAATTGTCTAGAGGAAGATTTCCACACCTATTGAATACCATGCCTTAGTAAGATGATTGCCATCCCTTCAGCAAACATAGTTGTCTCATGGTGATCTGGCTCTTTGGAAAATATAACTAAAAGAATGATGTAATACAAAGTGTTGTTGATTGACATGCTCCCCATTTATTTTTCATGCATACTTTTAAGGGGCATTCACAGGGAGATTTTCTTAGATTGTTTCTCAGAAAAATTACTGTTTTGAACTATACATCCAAGAATCACTCTGCCAGTAAGACCCACTGTAGCTCAAAAAACTAATACTGTATGTTGCCTATAATTTTTTGTGGGTTTTCAGGCTATGAGGCCATGTTCTAGAAGAGTTTATTCCTGATGTTGCACCAGCAGAGAAGATGCCATTCCTGCTGGCGAAATGTCAGGAATAAACTCTTCTAGAAGATGGTCTTATAGCTGAAAAAACCCACAAAAATATGTTGTCTGTTTATTTATAAAAATAGCCCTTGAGTATGCCAGTATGAGATTGACTTCTCTGCAGAGTGTTACATGAAAGTGGTCCTAAGATTACTACGGACTCTGCTGACCTTCATAAAAAATGAACTTGCTCCTGTGGACCTGACTAGCAATAGAGCACATTAAAACAGAACCATATTTTGATACCATGATACTATTATTGCTATCATTCATTCTTGTACGTAGCTTAAGAGGAACTTCTTTTATTTTAGAATTCAAAGATATAGCCATGTTAGTCTGTACAATCAGTATGTAGGGAGATCTTGCAGCATCTTTGAGACTAACTGAAAGAAAGAAGTTGGCAGCATGAGCTTTTGTAGTCTTCAATAATGCATCTTAGGAAGTAGACTGAAGTCTATGAAGGCTCACACTGCCAATTTCTTTCTTTCAGTTAGTCTCAAAGATGCTACAACATGCTGATTCTTTTATTTCAGTTTTAGAGAATAAATACTAATTTTAATTATTAAATATTAATATTGATTTTAGTTTTATTAATTTAATGTTAAACAAATGGAAGCATTTTCATTATATCTGTTATTACTATGATTATATGTTGAAAGTAGCATAATTACTGTAATGTAGATTAAGAAGCAGTGTGATCCATTCTTTCCCATATGTGCACAAGGATGGGATTCTCAAGTCCATACTGCCAAAGCCCTGGGACACAATTCACACCCAGTCATAAGTCACATGTCTTAATGGGGAGGCATTGCATGTCTTTACCTGAGGCACCTAGGGGAGTGATGAGCATGTACATTGGCAGTACATACAAAGCAATGAAAGAATGGCAGAATATTAAGGGAGTGGATGGGATCATTTGACAAATAATTCCTTCTTGTTCAGAGGATGGAGCAAATTTGTTTTCTGCAGCTCCAGAGAACAGGATCCGGAGCAATGGATTCAAACTACAGGATAAGAAATTCCACCTAAACATTAGGAAGAACTTCTTGACAGTGGAATACACTGTCTTGGAAAGTGGTGGAGTCTCCGTCTTTGGAGGATTTTAAACAGAGGTTGGATGGCCATCTGCCGGGAGTACTTGATTGTGAGTTCTTGCATGTCAAGGCATTGGTCTGGATGGCCCTTGTACAGTCCGCCCTTCCCTTACAAAGGGAATCTGTTCCAGACCCCCACATAAGGGAATTCCACATATGCTCAAGCCCCATTTAAATGAATGGGGTTCATACACATGGCAGCGTGATGGCGAGGCGGGGCAGCAGGGCATGCGTGCCATTACCCTTATGGGGTGCACCACCCCTTTTGCATAAGGCACACCTGCATATGACATGGGCAACCTGTAATCTCTTCCAACTCTATGTTTCTATGAATTGCATTGGAGATGTATCTATGAGACCTTCTGGCACTTTGAGACTTCACAAAAACATGTTTGCATTTTTTTTAAAAATTAAGAAAACCTAAGCATCCAAAATATGCAAAACTACTCAAAATTTCACCCAATGAGGAGAAAATCTCTGGAATTATTTGTTTTTGCTTCTGGGAAAAAAATCAATTTATGGTCCTACTCAGGTGGATTGTCTCATATAGAAAAAGGGGGAGATTTTAAACCACCCAGAGAATTTGTACAGTTGGGCAATATAAAAATGTAATTTAAAAAAAACAGTAAATAGTACAGATTCCTGCTAAATAAAGCAATCACATCAAAGGCAATCCTATGCACACTTTACTGGGAGAAAGCTGTGGGGACTTAGTTCTGATTAATATTTTCAACATTCCAAATCCATTACCTGGAGGCACTTAGGAATGCTCTGTAATCTGTGGCTGTGATGACATGGGGTTCATGTGTTCACACTTGTCTCCCACACTTCTTTTCGACAATCCAAAATACCAAAAAAGGGGTATAAGCTTTCCACTGCAACCCTTCACAAGCAAACAGGCAGGGGCGTCAGTTGCTGCTGGGAGGCACACTTCCAGTCACAACAGGCAGATGTCATCATCAGTCATCTAACACTATTTGATCAAACGCTGTTTTCAGACCCTGAAGATACAAGGAGGCCTCGTTTCCCTAGTGTTTGCCTACTGACAAAAAAAAAAAAAAGACAAGCCCACCACCCAACAAAAGAAGATGGTTTGTTAGATTTGGAAATACTAATCATATATGTTGCTTCTCTGCTGAAGAAATGATTCAAATTGATTCTAAATCCAATGTCACCAAAACCACCAGAACTGTGCATAGCACATATGGTCTCTTGGATGCATAACCTCTGATGTTTCACAGATGAAAACCAAGACACATGTGGATGAACAATATCCAAGTGTAGCCAGAAGGCCATGGCCTGGCAAAAAGAAATTAAAAGTTATTAATGAGGAAGAACACACAGAACCACCATTTTAAGCAAAGAAACTCTGGAATTTATGTATTGAATTAAGGAAAGCTGGAAGGGTCCCCCAAATTGATGTGTGTGTAGCATGTGTGTAGCTTTGGGGAGAAAAATGAGGGTTCTGCCCTCCCAAAAGAATTCTGCCCCTCATGAAGTTTTCCTCCAGTCCTCACATTTCTAGCATTGCAGAGCATGAGAACCTGAAATTGTTCACACCCAAAATGCATGCATTTACTGTACTCACATTCCCTTGGCTACTCTTCCTGCCAATATTCTTTGAATGCCTAAACTACATTTCTAAATACTCAACTGAAATTTTAAGTTACTTCAGTGCTAGAAATCTGGGGGAAAGTGTTCTCATTTGGAAACAAAGCCTCATTCTTTCCCCCACCCTCATAGCTACACACCTGACATACAGCAGGATTAACAATAAATCTTGTTAATTTCTAGATGAGGATGAGGATGATGATGATGAAATATTGTTACTGATTAGCAACCGTTAACAATAAATATTGCATAATATATATTGTAAAGGGGGGGAATTAAAATTAAACTTACTGATGTATACTGCTACCATCAAAAAGTGGTAATGCATGGCATTGATGGCTTTTGAATTTTTCTTCTTGTAAAGGTCATTAAAGGATTAGGGACCTTTGGGATAATTAGACCCTCTGGTAAACCCTTTAACCTTGCACTATTGACATGCCTAATCATTACTGACACATCATTACTTTGTTCAGGATGTAGAATAACTAAACATCTTCTCATGACATCTTGCCTTCTTATGGTTATCAACATTTCCATTTTTAAAAAAGTATATGAAGTTACAGGACAAAATGCATATCAATGCAAATAAAATATTCACAGTTAAAATTATAGAATTGTAACAAATCAAATAGTGTTATCACTATGGATCCACAAATCAGGGCCCCTTTCACATTTAACTGCTATGGTGTTCTGATTCTACTTTAACTGCTGTGGCTACCACCTGTGGAATTCTGGGATTTGTAATTTGGTGAGACACTAAGAATTGAAAACATCCCTCCCTAAATTGTAAATCCCATGATTCCATAGGATGTACCCATAGCAGTTGAAGTGGAATCAGAACACAATAACTGTGTGGTTTGAAATGGCTTCAGGTATGATAATGATAACGATGAGCTTTCAAACATTTTGGATAGACATTACTAATTGCCAGTTTACCATCCCTGATTCTCTACAGCAAGGTAGAGAACCATCAATGGGAGAAGGGGATCTTCCCACCACTCTCCAGGGCCTGAAGTATATTATTAGATTTCTGGGGCCCTTTCACACTGCACAATTATAGCACTATGATTCCACTTTTATCCCACAGAATCCTAGGTTTTGTAGTTTAGCGAGGGGCATTTAGAATTCTCAACCAGAGAGTTCCAGAGTCTCACCAAGGAATCATTCCCACTTACCTTTTAACTTGGACTCTGAACCGAATCTATGATTCAGTTCAACTCCGGGTGTGGTTACCACTACCTTTACACTGGAACAAGGCCAATGCTGGAGAGGTTGTGGGAAGGCCCGGCCAGCCGGGCAGAGAGGCCCAGCCAGCTGGATGGAGAGGCCAGGCCGCTCAGCACGGCACAGAATAAGGACAGAGAAGGCAGACCAGGCTGGGAGGACAGAGGAAGTAGGCCAGGAACAAGGCCAGGATGGAGAGGCCAGGGAAGCCGGGGGAGGCGGGCGAATTTGAATCCGCCTGGTTCCCACTTGGGCTGTTCAAATAAATCAATTCAGCCCAAAAGACCCTGATTTAACCAGCGTCTTTTGGATGCAGGTTAAATGGGTCAAAACCATGGCCCCCCTTGTTAAGGTATTGAAGGTGAAAATGTTCAGATGTGGCAATGGTTGCAGAAACCTAGATTGGCTACATCTGGAGTCCAGAGCAGCAGCCAGATGCTCAAGGTCAACTGTGTTGGACTAAATGTAAATATGCTATGTCATCAGTCAGAAGAGGGATTGGTGTCTATGGTGCATAGCAACTTGTATAGGAAGAGGTTGGGCTAAGTGGTCGCCCCATGGTAATTCTGCATATAAGCAAAAATGCTGTTTTTTACTGTGTGAGATTGTGGGATTGTGAGATAGTGTGGTGTGACGGCTGGTAAGAGATTTTGTACAGTGGTGCTTAGCTCGTGTAATTTGAAACTAAGAATAAATAAAGCCCTCTTAGGAGTGAAAGCTGGAGAGTGTTTCTTTGATCTAGCAGCTGTTTCTCCAGGCATTCTTCCAATCAAGCCAAGGCTTGTGTTTTAAGCTTCGCTCTGATCCTGTGGTAGAGAGATAATTGACGTCTGTCTTCATCCCTTTGCCATTGGACCAGAATCACCAGCAAGATTCATCAACAAATATCAACACCCCTCTCCGAATCATTACAGCAACTTGGATTAAGTGGGAACCATGGTGGTTTAAATCAGATCGTGATATAGTACGATCTGGTTTAAACCATACTGAGAATGAAGCCTAAAGTACAAGCCCCAAGATGTCATAGGATGCAACCATAGTAGTTGAAGCAGAATCATAGTGCCATCATTACATAATTACATCGCATGAAAGGGACCCAGGACAACATAAAGCTGCTCTCCCCCCCCCTCCCAAGCTACAGCTGGGGACCCAGCTTTATTTTTCCCACCCATTTCTCACTTAGGAAAGAAGCTAAGCAGTCTTGACCAACACTTGCAAGCACTAATGTGGTATGAAAAGCCCTACTGACTTTATCGCATGAGGCTGCCAAAGTGAAATTACAGCAGATAGTAGCATCTTCAATCATACCTTATCACAAAATGCCATTTCTGTCCACTACTTGCTTTGTCTTCTATCCATTCCTGGAGTGCTCCTTTTCATGAAGGGAAAATCTATCGATGTCTCACAGTTGCACTGTTTTTCCCCTATTGATTCACATGTGATAAGTTCCTTCCACTGCAGTTCTGATATTCAGGCAGCCACATTTCCAAGCAGGCTGTTGTTTTTTTCAATTTCTTTTCTTCTCTTTTTTTCATTTAATCAGTTACTGTGACTGTGCATTTCAAAATAAAAATCATTTAAAAATACAGACCAAAAGACATCCTGAGAAGGGCACAGGACAGGAAGGCTGAGTTATGAAGTACTCAGAGAATTTGTTTGCCAGATTGTGATCCTCCATGAGCCAGATTAAGCCTGTGGGCCAGATGCGCTCTCTCTCTCTCTCTCTCTCTCAATCTCTCATACACACACACACACACACACACACACACACACAAAATCTTTGCATTTTTGTTATTTCACCCACATTCCAGAGCTTATACAACAACTCTGATTTCTCTAGGATTCAATGCTATATTTCTTAAACTTTCAAAATCATTTTCAGTGTACTTACCACTATGTTGTTCACCTTAACATGTTTTTCTCTTCTCTACCTTGGATGAACTGAACAATACAAGTTCCAACACTGCATTGCATGCTTCTGTGTGGGAAATTAAATCCAGCCACAGCCATTCATGTGCAAACTGGTTGAGCTCCCAATCACAACTGACAGATGATGGAAGAATATAAAACATGAGATCAAACTAGTAGCAACCTTATCAAAAATTGAAAATGCCTTCTACAAAAGCAGCACTTCCTGATTCGAAAGTATGTATGATACTATACTGTTATAATCCTTATTTGTGTAAATTCAGTGCTTATCAAATTGGTATCTTCATATGTATCCTGTAAAAATTTGGAAATGTTACTTTTTGGACTACATTTCCCAGAATCCCCCAGCATATATCCCCCACATATATTATGGAATCCTCACATTTGCAGTTTAAGGGAAAGTATTTCAAACTCTCAGTGAGATAACTCTAGTACCTCCCAAAACTACAAATTCCAAGATTCCATATCATTTAAATTGGAATAAAAATGTTATAATTGAATAGTGTGAAAGGGCCCAAGGAAGCACTATTTTGAATTCTCTGCTAGAGAGCTCTAGTGCCTCACCAAACTACAAAATGCAGGATTCTGTAGCATGGAATCATGGCAGTTGAACTGGAATCATAGTGCTCTAAGAGTGTAGTGTGAAAAGGTGCTAGGTATCTTGAGCAGCCAACTACTTGCATTCTGCAGCACCTAATGTTTTAGGCATAATGCTCTGCACTGGGTCATATACTTGTGCTATAAAGGAAGATTGAAAGGTAGAATGCCCTGAGGGACGAGATAAGAAAAGTATGCAAGTAAAAAACTTCACTCGCTATCATTAATTTCTTACTTCTTTCTGCTACCAGCCAAAAGAGTCAGGATGTTTATGAGACAGAAGTGTTCTTGTAAAAATAGTTTTGCCATAATGGAAAGATCCATGATTTTAAAACATTTATTATACATTAGAAGAACTGAATTTTTCCATTTCTCATTTGCACGCACCCAGCTCCATTCCTACCTCAATGAATTATGGGAAAAGCTGACATATATAAATCTTCTTTTCATTACCTATGTTTTCTCCTATTTAGATTCTTCTTAATGTCTTGACATTCCTCTTAATGTCCATTTCCAGCAGCTCCCTGCTCCCCATCTTTTTTTTTTAATTAAATGCAGGCTTCATGCCTGAATCATACCCACCAAGGTCTCCTCATGAGCAAATTTTAGGAAATTTTGCATGTTGGACCATATTATAAATGAGATTCATTTTCCTTCACTCCAGGGAGCTTTCCCCCTGGGACACTTTTATGGAAACAAGGGGTGCCAGCTTTTAAAAAATGTTCATGTTTTGCAGACGAATAAGATCCCTCAACCCACAGAAAATCTTTGTCCTAGATGGTGATTAAGGTTGCCAACCATCTGACCAGTAAAGCTGTATTCTCTGTAGTAATTAGTAATGGAGTACAAAACAGCAGAAAACTCCATATTCTACTAGGCACTGGTCATAATACTTCACATTCACTCTTGTATCCCACCAGACCCTTATTGTAGTTCTGATCTTGTCTGCAGTTCTCTTCTATGTGTTGTTACCTTTCAGAAATCATCAATGATGTGTTGTTCCAGTAAGTCCAATGCAGCCCCCCTCTAGCCCACAGACCACATGAAATCAAGTTGCCAGCCTGCTTTTGATTAGTGGAAGATTCAGAGACTGTTTTCCACAACCTCTGTATTTTTGCAGGCTGCACAAAACAAGCAATATTTTTAGAGAAGGTTCCAAACAAAGTGGGACTGTTTTTAAGAGAATATACTCCAGGGGCTTCAGGTAGTGTGATTTCCCTATTAGGGTAGGGTTACCATATTCAAGTTTTCCTAATCTAGCCAGCCTATTTTGCATTATATGCAAATTACACACAATGTCAGATAGACAAGCAATGCCACAGTTAGGAGATTATCGCACTGCGTTCTGAGAACGTTCCATATCATCACGTGATGAAAACGTTCCTGGAACAGATATTACCGCATTAGAAATCAAAACGTGATCAGAACGGGATCAGAACGGCAGTTTACCGCACTGCGATTCCTTTTTCTTGAAACCGTTCTCAGAACGGTTTGCTGTATTAAGTTTTGTGGGCTGTCTTCTG
>NC_056522.1:79892696-79925848 GCF_019175285.1 Sceloporus undulatus | reverse complement strand
ATTTGGAACACATTTAAGCGTTCTGAGAACCCGATTGGAACACATACGTGCGGTATACTCAAATGCGTTCCGTTCTCATCACGTGATCAGAACGTTCTCAGAACCCAGTGCGATAATCTCCTTAGACTCCCATCAAAAGTTTCAGCCTTCAAACCTGGTCAATCAAGTAAAATTTTAGGGACCTTTGGCCAGATTCTGTTTCTCAGACTTATTTTACAGGGTTGTTGATAAATTGTGGGGATAAATAAAGAGAAGAGAACCATGTAGTCATGTACATTGCTGGTACAATGCATGAGTAGCCTACATTAATAATTTCCATGCCCACCACCCTGTTGCTTTTATTATAACTACATTCCCTACTGCCATGTAACTCATAACAGGGGAACAGATTACATGGCAACAAGGCATTGAATTCCTTACATAAATAAATATAGGTGTGTGTGTGTGTGTGTGTGTAAATAATTGTATACGTTTGTTATGCACATTTACTTAGGTGTTGTAATGGCGACCCTAATTGGGTTGGGATGGTTGCCATCCCCTAGTTTAAGCAGCTATCTTTGACTTCTGTCTTAAAATGATGCTGCTTGCTTTATGTGGTGGTTTATGATCTGGCTGGTCTACAGTGTAGTTCTAAGCATATTTACTCAGAAATAAACTCAGAGGTTTACTCAGACCCACACTGAATTCAATATGCCTTAATTCCCAGCAAGCATATTTAAGATTGTAACCTTTTAAAAAGTAACTGCCTTACATATACCAATTTTATTCTTATGAAAATAGAGAATTGGTGAATGCCCTCCATGTTTCCAGCACATTTTAAAAATAATAATTGCTGTTGTTGTTGTTTTCTCGGGCTGATGTTACAGGGAAATGGTGGCAGAAACAGGGATTTGGGGGAATTAAAATAAAATATTTCACTATGTAGGAAGACCTGTAAGTGTTGCATTTTATGGTTTCCATTAGGATAGTTTTTATTTACCATGTTTACCAGTACAAGAAGCAGGGGAAGGGAGGGGAGTTAGAAAAGAGTCCCAACATTCTTTGAAACTCTGGTTTCAGTATTTGTAAAAAAATAAATCCTTTTCTGGAATCGATTGGTGGAAAAGAGGCAGTGCAAGCATCTGCAAAGAGCTCCTGCACCATTGTTTGATCAGAATAGTGGCTACACATTTTGCCTCACTTCCCAGCTGTTAGAAGAGTTTAGGGGTGGCAATTGTCCAAGTACACCTATTGTCCACAGGAACAAAAAAACTGAACAAAACTGAACAAAAAAATCAAGCCAGTCCAGGGTAATATACAGAGAATCTGTAAGAGCACAAAAGTGGTCAAGCCAATCTTTGGTCTAAATATGAAAGGCAGTCTGAACTGGGTCAAATGTCAGTCAAGGAGTCGCCAAAGACAATAGTTCAAGGACCAAGCCAAAGTTCAGGATAAATGACAGAAGGGGATATTGCACAATACCAGACTGAAACTATGGAGCCATTATTTTGCAGCAAAGAAGCTACTTTGTTGAACTTTATTGTTTCTGACTTATGATTATGCTAAGGCAAATCTATTGTGGGGTTTTCTAGCACTGAGAGGATATGACTCACCCAACATCACCCAGTGGTTTTCCATGGCTGAGCAGGAAATCGAACCCCAATTTCCAGTATTGTAGTCCTGCACTCAAACTACGACAGCATAGATGGCCAAATTATGGCAGTACAGTGTTTTCCTTTTAAAACAGGCCAAGACCTTTCCTAGCTTTTTGTTGCTGCTGTTTCCCTCTTCCAAAGAACGATGTGGTTCAGCCTCTAACTTCTTATATATAGGATCTATATGTGTTGGTCTGGGCTCTGCTTCCAGCACAGGTCTGCCAGGCTCCTCTGGTTCCAAGTGGAGCCTGTTATCTTGGCTCTCCTCTTCCTCTTCTGGGGAAGCATCCTTCAGGTGGGACATAATAAAAGCTTGGAATCTCAGTCAGCTAATGATGGAAATTGTCACTAGGTGGGATGCTTGGTTTCTAGATAAATTCCTGTTGACCAGGTAATGTGGGAATCCTAGAGGGGGAGTTACAATGAGAGGAATTGTTAGGGTCTTGGACCCTCAGCATACATGATTCCTATTCTTGTTTTATATTCATGCCAGATAGCGGTAGATAACTCTCTTCAACATGCCAGTTACCAGCACTTATGTGGAGTCTGAACCCAATAGTCATGGTTCAAAAGACAATACATTGCAGTTCCTCCACACCTAATCAATTCATCCAGATTCTACACTTGAACTGCTAAATTCTCATATGCTTCCACTGCTGACTCATTAACTAATTGTTGGGAATTAAAAATTTGCAACCCTATGAATGGTGCCACTTTGCACTACCATTAGCTGTCTGAATGAGTTCTTTTACAGGCTTTGAGCTGTCTATGCTGAGATGATAAAGTCTGAGCCCTGATTACAGCTGAACTACAGCCACTACCTGCTATTGTGGCTTTTTCCAGCCATTTCTGGCTCCATTGTCCAAGGAATCCTGGCACTTGAGCTTCCAGTTTTTTCATCATTAGGGTAACCCAGTGCCCAGCAAAGAATTCCTAGGACTGAACCATTTGTTGAAAATAGCATGCAACATAGTTCCCAAAGGGAAGGAGCCATAATTTTTCTTCAAGACAATACTTAAATTCTTGGCATATGCTCATGATTATAGGATATGGTTCAAGTATCTGTGTTACACAAATCCTAATCTCTTTTGAGCATTGAGGCTGGATGACAGGTATCAGTTGGGCTCAGAACAATAACATGGTTGATTGTTCATCAGTTAGTATTCTCCCCACACTTCTCCAGGTCAGTTACTGTTGTCTATCAACTAAAAAGTGATTCCATTTGTGTTAGGCTTTGGCACCGTCATTATCATTTGTATTCCTTGCTCTTATTTTCTCTTTCCATTTTCCCCTTTCCTTTCCTTTCCTTTCCTTTCCTTGTTCCTTTTCTGCAACTTGCAATCATTAGTCCAATCAGCCTTTCCAAACCGTACTGCAGAAAGACAACAGGAATGTGCTTGTTTTGTATATCAATCCTCTTACCAAGGCCACTCTAAGCCTTTTGAGGATTTCTTTTTTCTTCCTGTGGGTTGTAGCATGGCTTTGCTTAGTGCTGCTTGGTTATATTGTATAAGCAAATTCAAGAGGGTTCTGCCTTTGATTGCCAGAGATTTGTCCCTCATGAGACATTCCGATCACATTACTCCACTTGAGTTGGAGGAGGGTGTCTGATGATGAAGACCCAGTTTATATATCTATTTGTGCCTCCAACGGGTGGTCCTTTCTCAAGCAGCACTTCATTCTTTAGACCATTCCATTGCCCTTTCCATAGCATATCAAGACAGCTGCTAGTGTGTTGTATACCTGACAAAACTTGAAAAACAGAAAAAAATGCCATTTCATTAGTCTTGGATTAGTGTTGGCTTTGCCTATCAGGATCAGACTAATCATGGGTAACAACTGGATCAGGCTTTTTTTATTTACACACAGAAAGAGACACATAGATACACTCACATGTTCATCAAGTTTCTTTCCAAATTTTCAACTTTTATTCAAATTTCTACACAAACAAGAGGAAAAGCAGTGGAGATTTTAAAAGTTAAGACGTATGAATTTTGTGCTGATACTTTGTGCTGATATCTAATCATAGCCTTTCTAAAGTGAGAAAATGAAACAACAGTCATCCATTCAGGTGCATACTCAAAGACTTGTCCCTTCCTGGAATCTCCTTAAAATAACATGTGGAGGGGGTCCCGGAGATGAGATAAGTGGGAAAGGGGGGGGGGAGGCAGAAGTACCAAAGTAAGATAAGATAACCTGGAGCCCTTTCATGCTGCACCATTTTAGCACTATGATTCCATTTTACTTGCCATGGTAATATTCTATGAATCATTAATTTATTATTTGATGAGGCTCTAGAGCTCTCTGGGTGTTGTTGTTTGTTGTTAGCTGCCTTTCAGTCAACCTCTGCCCATGGTGACCCTGTAAATGAGACATCTCCATAAATGAGAAGGGCAGGCCAGCTCCATCGGGCCTAATCAGATTATCACACTATGCTCTTAAAGAGCTACTATTCCAGTGTGACTCCTCTAGCAGCCTCCTGTTGCATGCTGGGATTGGCAGTTTTAAGGAGCTGAACTTCTCTGCCTGAGAATTCTAAATACCCCTCCTTAAAACTGCCAATCCCAGCATGCAACAGGAGGCAGCTAGAGGAGTCACACTGGA
This sequence comes from Sceloporus undulatus, assembly GCF_019175285.1. NCBI lineage: Eukaryota > Metazoa > Chordata > Lepidosauria > Squamata > Phrynosomatidae > Sceloporus > Sceloporus undulatus. Next base: position 79,921,610 of record NC_056522.1, on the reverse strand, counting down.
ATAGTACCTCTTTAAGAGCTCGTCTGATAAACACCAGAGTAAGAAGAAGGGCCCTCCCTCCAATCCATCTGCCTTGGTCCAGGCCTCAGAGGGAGAAAGATCTGCTGGACTTGAACCCTTTTCCCCACTGCCATTCCCTTCTCCTTTTGTGTCTTTTTAGATAATAAGCCTGAGGGCAGGGAAATGTCTAACAATTTGTAAGGCGCTCTGATAGCCTTTGGGCTGAAAAGCGGGGTATAAATAAATAAATAAATAAATTATTGACTTGCATTGTCTACATTTTTGATTGATTGATTTTGATTTGATTGTCATCAACCTTTCAAAACTGTGGCCATGTTGGCAAGAAGAATCTGGAAGTTGTTGTCCAAAAAAATATCACTTTTTGGTGCTCTGGTTTCCCATCTCAGCCTTGGGGTGTAGTCATCATGATCAGAAAAGGATAAACTTGGGGAGAACTTTGCACTATAGTTCCCTGCTTCTCATGTTCCAGGGTTAGAGTTTCAGATTATGACAAGCAAAAGGGAAAGTGGGAGGAGGTCTTAGGTGAATGAAGAGGAAGAAAGAAGTGTTGGCTGACAGTAGTCTCTACATTTGCTAACCATGCTTACCTCAGGGAACATTTAGGCAAGGTACTCACTTTTACAAGCATCTCAACTCTAGTGTCCATTCCTGCCATATAGTTATTCAGAAAGGAGGTAGCTGACAAAAGCTAAAGTTCACAATACCAAATAGTAGGAGACGTCACACTAGACCCATAACTTCCTGATATGCCAAATTTGGAAGGAGATGTCTTTCTAGCACAAGATTTTAAGAAAGTTAAACCCAAGTATCAGCACAAACTGGTGAATTAGGATGAAATTATAGCCAGCACATGGGCCACAAGCAAATAGGTTATCTTGCAGGCAAATGATAAGCCAACAACAACCACAAAATCCCTCAAAATGACACCTCCTAAATGTTGGCCAGCTAAGAATTAAATTCAAGGCATCAACTGCATCTTGTTGCTCTTGTTGCTCTTGTTGCTAGACACCCATCGTAAGTATATTTCCCTTGTATTCCATTGCAACCTGCCAATCTTGGCAGAGTTATTTCCATTACAGTGCCTTATGACATAATTACTATAAAAACAATAGCCATCATATCAGGCAGTAAAGACCTTCATCAGCAAGAGTTTTTATGGTTGGCAGTCCAAAATGAAAAGCCAACTCACCACAAACACACACACACTAATTAATTTTAATAACTTTGCTCAATTATTTATAAGGGGGTACCAGTGCCCTCTTCTGGATTCACATTACATTGCTCAAATTATCATGGACTTCTCTCACAGTGTTAAGAAAAATAATTGAATTGTGACCAATCCTTTTTATTTTAAATTACTGATCTGGAATGGAACTGCTTGTTTTAACTATATACTTAATCTGTGAAGTTTCTGTTTTGATCTCATGTTCTTTCACCAAGCTTAGTCAGACTATTCTTAAAATGAATTCAAAAACCCATTGCTGGCCAATATCTTCAAATATAATCCAATTGTCACAGAACTGAAAGAGGAGCATTTAAAAACGTGTTTCTCTAATGACATTGGTCAACTATTTCTCCAGTTAATTTTGAGATTAGAAATTTAGCTTAAGAACCAGTTCCTCTGGGAGCTGAGACAAAGGTTTAGATCAGAGTAATAATGCAAATTCATTTTTGTTCATTCATTTTGTTGTTGATAACCATAGCTCATCACAATGGAAGAGAAAGCAGAAACAGCCAAAATAATACAAGCAGAAAACATAAGCAAAATTAAGCATGGCAAACAGAAATAATGCACAATCTGAGGCTGCAAGAACAGGCATAAATAAAACATTTCAAAGCCTCAACTCTCATTTGTTCAGACAACACATGAATCAGAAATAGCATACACAATATTAAAATCAATATTGACTATCAGGCTTCTCCTCTTAAAATCACTTTATAGAAACTGGCCTTGAATGAAGCCAATTCTTAAACAGAAATTAATTTCATTATCTTAGGATTCTTGTTAAAAAGTGGGAGGGGGACCTATCCTCTGACAAATTGATCAACTCCATCCCCTTGTAAACAATTTGTCTGTTTATTTGAAATGCAAATGTTGTGATGATTTTGCAATGCAAAATCAAAAGCTTTTTAAAAGAACTACAAAATGGAAGCAGCAGGATCCACAAACTAAAAGCTACTTGTGCTTTTACAAGGAGATGTAGGATACAGATTTAGGACTGGAATCCATAGACATGTTTTTTTGTGTTTTTTTTTTTGAGGCTACAGATCCCATCACCCTTCAGAAATGGTCAGCCTGACTGGTGCTGATGGGAATTCAAGTCCAGCTACATCCACAGCAACAGAGGTTCCTCTGCCCTTATGTACATGGCGATAGTCTTCTATATTTGATAATGACACAGCTGCTCTACTGATACATTGTGGATTGCAGCCATTGCATGACAGACAGGCTTAAATCTGCATCCATTAAGCAAAAACAGAAAGTGCCTGGATTGTGATTTCCAATAAACTGCATGAGACTAAGAAATTTTGCTGCCTCTGCCACTCCAATTTTTTTTTAAAAAAAAAAACTATGGAATTATTTATGGTTGCTCAGCAATGAATATGCCCCCACAATATGGAAATATTTGTAAATCCTGTTGATTTTTAGCATGCTCATCAACCAGGCTGATTGTAAAGAAGGTGTGAAGTACCTTCTTCTAGATCCCTGTGTGTGGCTCCCTTTGAATTCCTAAGCATTCATTTCTCTAGAAGGTTTTCTTTTTTAAAAAAAAAAAAGTGCTCAAAAGTTTGTTGAAGTGAATAAAAATATTTAACAAAGTCTTTGATGCTCATCAAGTTAAGCGCAACCCACACCCACATACCCATGTAATCTTGTTCTCATGAAACTTTAAACACATTACATTGCAGGCTCATTTGAACTTCATGCTCCAAGGCATTTGACCAAAACACTGCAGCCTTCTCACTAAGAATTTCTATCTTATTCCATAAACATCTCTCCTATGTAGCTCTTCATAAGCACACTGCTTCTATTGACTTCAACATCCGCAAACAATTCAGTCCCCTTGTTTTGGAACATACACCTGCCTCAAGCTAATAAACACTCACAGCCAACTTCCTCAAGTCCTGGAACCTGAGATTTACTGAGGTTGGACAAGAGAAGAGGGAGAGAAAAAATAACTATGGGATAATACTGTACAGTTAGGACAGAAGGATGAAAACCTCGTTTCGGTGAAGCTTGATCTCTATGTTTTTAAAGTGTAGCCAGCTGATATAAGCTTATGATGGCCATTTGCTCAGTCAAATAAAAGTAAGAGAAAGCATTGCATCCAGGTGACCAACCAAGATATTTTACATTAAGTGGATGGCACTCCCCACCTGCCTGGTTTCAGACTGGCTATTAGTAATTTAACTGTTTAACTTATATGCAGAACTTATTTTAAGTAAAGCAAGTGTAGACACAGAAGAAGGATGAAGGAATATCAAAAATCTAAGATACGCAGATGATACCATAATACTAACAGAAAACGTCATAAACTTGGAACAATTACTAAGGAAAGTTAAAGAAAAGCGCAAAGGCAGACTTACTGGAGAACATAAAGAAAATCAAAATAATGACCATGGAGATTCTAGACAAATTCGACCTAGATAATAAAGAAACAGAAATAGTAAAAGTGTTTTGATATCTGGGATTAAACATTGATAGAAACGGGGATTACAGTCAGAAATCAGAAGAAGACTGGAGAGAGCAATTATGAAAGAACTAGAAAAGATTCTAAAATGCAAAGATATACAACTGAGCACAAGAGTTAGAATCATACAAGCCATTGTTTTCCCTATTCCCATGTATGGATGTGAGAGCTGGACAGGTAAGAAAGAAGACAGGAAGAAAATCCATTCCTTTGAAATGTGGTGCTGGAGAAGAGTGCTGAGGATCCCATGGTTGGTCAAAAAGACAAACAAATAGGCCCTAGAGCAGATCGAGCCAGAAATCTCCCTGGAAGCCAAGATGACAAAACTAAGGACAGATCATAAGAAAGTGCAACTCATTGGGAAAAAATAATAATGCTTGGAAAGGTGGAGGGAAATAGAAAGCGAGGAAGGCAGTATGCTAGATAGATGGACTCGGATATGAGTTTTCAGGAACTAAAGAGAGCAGTGGAGGACAGAGGGTCTTAGTTATGTCTCATACACAGGGTTGTCATGGGTCAAAATCAACTAGACATATCTGCAAAAGAGGGTTGTTACAACATCTTATACCTGAAAGTACCTCAGAATGAATGTTTCTCTTTTGGTGACTGAAAATAAGATGATACAAGCCTAGTTGACACTGTTTTAGCTTCACCAGTGGTAAAACCGTGTCTTGTAAAACTGGAGGACAAAGCTGAACGTTTATTTGATGTTGATATCTTAAGGATTCCAGGAGGCCCAGAAGAGAGCTTCGGATGCAGGGATGACTCATGATGTTTTGCTCTGTGAGGTAAAAAAATAAGATGGAGTCACCTCCCCTTTCCTACATAGATGCAAATAAGACTGTCATTGGCTCAGCATCTATCACATTGCGTGAATCAGAGAGGGGTGTTCTGATGCCAGGATTCTCAGATGCCAACCACCAACCATAGTCTTCTGACACCAATCCCCTTAATGTAATCATCAACCCAATTAGATATACAGTGGTACCTCGGGATACGAAATACCCAGGTTACGAAATTTCCGGGATACGAAAAAATCCCATTGGAAATCATTGTTCCGGGTTACGAATGTTTTTCGGGTTACGAAAAAAAAATTTGGTGCTTTTCGGCGCTTTTTCGCACGAAACGCGGCTTTTCCCCATTAGCGCCTATGGCAATTCGGCTTACGAAGGCTTTTCGGGTTACGAAAGCGGCCGCGGAACGAATTAATTTCGTAACCCGAGGGAGCAGTGTACTGCCACTACCCAACCATACATCCACAGTTAGAAACAATGTTCTTGCCCTGAGATTCTTGCCCTCACACAGAACCACAGAAAATGGACCAGGCTCTGAGATCTGGTAACCCTACATGGGAGTTGGAGATGAATTATATCTGCAGGACTACAGATGACCCAGCTCTGTTGGAAACTTTGATCTTTTAAGTACACACAGGGGGGTCATTGGTATTCACCTTGGATACCAAAATCTTTGAATGCTCTAGTGCCATTATATACAGTGGCATAGTGAAATGGTGTCCCTTATATAAAATAACAAAATTGAGGTTTGCTTTCTGGAATATATATCTCCCCCCCCCCCCCCAATATTTCTATGCCATGGATGCTTAAATCTGTGGATAAATAATCCATGGATATGAAGGGCTGACTGCACTTAGCTTCCAAGCTATTTATATATACCTATATTTGATTTGAGGCTATTGGGTACCATAATATGCACACTTCTATCCAGGGATTGCCAAATTTGACTTAAGGCCATCTGAAAACCTTTAGTCAGTAGCAAGAAATAGAAAATGCCTTATGATTCTCAACATGTCTTGCTAATCTATTACAGTATTTTGTTGTGTGCCTTCGAGTCTTTTCCAATTTACAGTGACCCTAAGGCAGATCTATCATGAGGTTTTCTTGGCCATTTCTTCAGAGGGGGTTTGCCATTGCCATCCTCTAACGCTGCCGAGAGAATGTGGCCAAGATCACCCAGTGGGTTTCATGATTCATCAGGGATTCAAACCCTGGTCTCTAGAGTTGTAGTCCAACACTCAAACCAATGTGCCACAATGGTTCCTGCTTATGCTCGTATTCCTTTATTTTCAATAGCTCCATCCATTGGGGTGGCATCTAGTAAAATACATGATGAAATTTAGATGAAAAGCACCCATCCTGCAGCTTAGGAGACCAATGTCAATCCTCTGTACTTATGCCTGAGCATTGTGGAGGAATTTATTATAGAGGAAAAATTTTAAGTGATAACCTCAGTTTTCAGACTACCAATGACTTTTGCAGATCTGAAACACATCCCTTTGGGTTTTTGTTTTTTTTTTCTGGAGAGAATAAGCAGGAGTTTCATGACAATAACTTCTGCAATTTGCACAGATGTTCATAATGTAAAATTGATTTCTCCATAACTTTTGCCCTTCCTCCAGAGGTTTCTAGAACAGCAACTGGGGTGTTACCCATGACACCACACCATCTGGAAACCTTACAAGCCATTTCTTTTATTCTTGTTGTTGTTATTTCTTCTTCAAATCACCAGAAATAGCAAAGCAGCCCGAGCCCTCTCTGAAAAGCAATAAACATTAATGTTGGATTAAACCCCCTAATAAATAATCTTAAAATGTTTTTCTATATTTCTTTTTTCCAGTCATGGCAGTTGATCAACCAGACTCCTATGTGAATACACTGACTTCTAATGGGAGGCCAACATCTATGCATAGACTTTGTCATACAGAGTTGCATCTGGATGAAATTTTCATTTGAGTAGCAGAGCTGGCTTAGCGAGCAAGGGATTGTGTTTTTTCCCCTGAAATATTTCAAGGAGCAAATGGCTGTGGGAAACTGAGGAGATATGTTACCACAGCATGGAACTCAATTCTTCTTCAGATCCCTAAATCCCATAATATGATGGCTGGAAGGCAGACGGGAGATTATCACATGGGGGACGGGGCAGCATTGTTCTGTCCATGTTCCATGCAATCGTGGGAAGGACTTTCATACGATGTTGAGCTTATCTGGACATTATCCCATCTGGAAAGCATGAGTGATCGCACCAAATGACATTGCGCTAATCCTGTCATTATCCCATCATTGAAGTGGCATTGCCCCGGCATTTTGCATTACCAGGAATTCGCATTAATACAATGTCACTTTGATGACAGGATAAGGACAGGATCAGCATTACATTATGAAAGGCTTTCACGCTATTCCTTCCCCCCCCCCATGCATCCACCATTTTGTGACACCCACACATTTGTAACTATAAAGATAACTAATAGTTAGACTGTAAAAGGGATTAAATTATCCCTCATCAAGTTATAATCATACAATCATTTCATTTATTTATTTTATACCTCTTTAATGACTTTGCTGTTGGAAGAGATGGAACTAGTTATTTATTATGTCCAAACTTTGCCACAGACACACATATGCATGCAGCAATACAGTCAGTGAGCTGACTTCATTCTTTGACTTCTATGGACTTTTAATCATAATTCCCATATACTACTGAATGCAATGCTAATAATTGTGACATAAACTACTAGCAAATCAGGGTGAAATCGTGGATTTAAACAGTGATTATCCCATGAAAATCACACAATCATGATTAATATTTTCACACACATCGCAATTAAAGAGCCATTATCCCGGGAATAACCAGGCAATAAACAGCAACAAATCATTCACAGGATTTTCTTGTGAATGATTTGTTGCTGTTTATTGCCTGGTTATTCCCGGAATAATGACTCTTTAATCACGCTGTGTGAGAAAAATCTTAATTGTGATCACGTGATTTTCATGGGATAATCACTGTTTAAACCCCCAATTTTCTTCATGTGATAAAGTCCTATGATAACTTGACAGCCTCATCATCATCTCATTTGTTTGGTAGAACAATGAGGTTCCATCAATCAAGCTATTTTATCAATAGGCAATTTCATAATTCCTGCTCTTGAGCTGCCCTACCTCACTTGTCCCAACCCACTACACCACTGATGGTCATAAATGAAAGAAAATAAAAGATTCATGTACTTTCGTAGTTGTGAAGAAGGGATTTCAGCAAATATTGTTTGCCATGCAAGCTCTGCCTGACAGAAATCTTTATGCTACACAATGAAAGATGCAGTAGACCTGATCTTTTTTGCAGATCAGGTGGCCATCCTACACAATAGCTATAATGCTGGCTTATGGCTGGCTTTCACTTTTAGAAAAAAACTTAACAGAATGGCTGCTTACAGAGAGAGTGAGAGAGAGAGAGAGAGAGAGAGAGAGAGAGAGAGAGAGAGAAAAGCTTCACTTTTTCCATTGCAACTCAGTTTTCTGTTGGAATAATATTATCTGACAGTACACATGTCTTCTGCTGCACTGGTTGAAATGAATGTTCCTTGTTATTGTCAAGATATGTGCAACACTAAAAGCGTTTAATATGCTTCATATTTTCTAGACTCTTGAGTCCAATCTTGAACTACACACTTGCCTGGCTATAGAACACTATGATGGAAAGAAAAGGAATGTTCAGCAGCCCTGGGAATGTACTGTAAATTGGGATGTGTCCATATGAATATAATGTCTTGTTTGTTGCCGAGACACCACTGAACCCTTCGGAATTAGCCGGATGTATGAAGGCAATGCTATTGTTGCCAGTTAAACATCAACTATTATATTAGCCAGAAAATCTTGTTATAAAAGAGGTTTGTAAACCATCCTGCAGGATGCTAGGAACCTCTGAAACCCTGGTAATATCTGTCCTTGAAACCTCAGTCAGTACAGAACACCCAAGGTCCTCATTTTCTCCAGCTGTGTTGTTCACATATTCTGCAGCCTTCTCTGACTTCACTATAGCAAGCCTTTCAAATGTTAAGGGATTGCAACTCCAGATGTTATGGGCCTGCAGCTCCCATCATCCCTAATCATTGGCTATGCTAGCTAAATCTCATGAGAGTTGTACTCTAACCTCTCATGGGCTCAGAGCTTGGAAACATTTCTTTTTTGGACTAAAGCTCTCAGGTTCATCAGCCAAAATAGCCAAGATGGCTACTATTTAGTCCAAAAGTAAGTTCCTGAGTGTGTAGTGGCCATCTTGGCCACTACACATCTTGGCCACTGAAAGCTTTGCTAAATTCTGGGAGGGTTTACAACCCTGCTCTAAAGATATTCCTGGGCCTCTCTAGACAAAGCATAACAGCTAATGGCAAGATCTTCCTGTTTATTTTGTCTATTCATCAAAACATAAATGAATCAAAATAGTCTAACTGCCAAGGTTTCACAGATTAAAACTGGGATAGGTGTGGCCAAGCAACATCAGAGTATGGTCAAAACAGTGTGACAAGACAAGAGGGCAAATGCTATCTATAACAAAGAACATCCAAAGCTACCATTTTTAAGGAGAGAAACTTTGGATTTTATGTACTGAGTTTAGAAAAGTCTGGGGGGGGGGGGGTGAGCCTACTATGAAAAGCATCCTTCTTCACCTCTCCTCTCCTTCTGAGTGGAGTATAAACAACTTTCGCAACAGTCAAATAAACTAAGGATGAAGGGGGAAAGTGAGAGAAAGAGAAAGAAACTGGGACATTTTAAAAGCAGCTGGGCAAGTTTGATGGCAGAAGATTAATTGGGGCTGTGAATACAGATCAATTATGCATTCATAACTGCAATCATTAATTTCAGCCGATATTTATAATAATATCCTGGCAGTGGTTAGGAATTGATCATGCTGCTGTGATTCTTCAGACAAGGAGGGAAAAGTGAGAAAATTGAAGAAAGCTAAGACACTACTGCTAAAATTTCTGAGGTTTTTCAAAGGGCAGGAAAGTGGCAGAAGACTCTCTGAGGTAAGATTCTTTCACTAAAATTGGAGCAGTAGGAAAACCGGTCCCCATGGTCCCCTTTATGGATACAGTACTAGGCAGTGGCATCCCTAGGGCTGGTGTCACCCAGTGTGGTAACTCATGGTGACACCACTCCATTGACCTTCTCCCATTTTGCACAATACAAAATCCTTAGTAATGCTTTTTTGCATGAATGTTACTCAATAATCATAATTCTCATATACCACTGAATGTAATGCTAATAGTTGTGACATAAATCACTAGCAAAATTAAAATTATACCTTCAATTTACAATATCATAGCACAACCTAAAAGTATTCACATATACATAGTGTAAATTTGGTTCAAATGTGATATTTTTAAAGAAAATATAAAAAGAATTTTAAAAATTTTTTAAAAATCAAAATTGACATTTTAATTTTAAGAACATTCTGGGGGCCCTCCTTTCTCTTCCTACTGAGCTTCAGCTTATTCCCACTATCTCTTCAAACATTTTAAAGGGAAGCAAATGAATGCCACAGTCCATTTCTGTCAAAAGTTAGGTGTCATGGCCAGTCACGAGGAGGACTCGGAGGATGACGAGGAGGACTCAGCTCCTCAGGTGCAGGAGGAACCTGAGGCTGTGCCAGGCCCCAGTTCTGCATTGCCAGGCCCCGGCTCTACTCTTCCAGCCCCAGTGGATTTGGCTCAGCCAGACCCTAGCTCTGTGGGATCTCCTCCAGTGGAGCCTGAGGCTCAGCAGCCCAGCTTTGCCCCAGAAGAAGTGCCAGACTTGGGAGACATAGAGCAACAGAGCATTGAGATTCCTACCTTTGGCCAGAGGAGATCAGAAAGGATGTGCCTTCGGCATTCCAAGAGGCTTGCTGAGAAGCGCTCATTAGGCAACCAGCAGCTGTGACAAGGGAACTAGATATAAGGCACCTGGCAGACGCTGAGCTCTCTTGCCAGAGACTATTAGTTCTCATTAGTGAATGCTACTTGATCTGGCTCTTGGCTTCCTAGACCCTTGACTGCCTTTGAATCCTTGGCCTCGGACCGGACCCTTCACCAACCCTCTGGTACTCTTGACCTTGGACTGGAATGGTAGTGGCTCTCTGTAATCCTGAACTTTGGACTGACTAGTGGCTTATTCTATTGGACATTGTTTGGCATTGTGAAGGAACTGCTCGATGTGTTTATCTTGCCCAGCAAGCTCTTATCAGCTGTGTGAGTGTCTTTGTTGGCAGCATTCCTGGACAATAGGTGTTTGCAGAGCAGTGATGTCACCCCCCCCTTAAAGTGTCACCTGGTGTAGTCCACACCCACCGCACCTCCTAGTGATGCCACTGGTACATACTAGGTATGGAGTCAAGCAGCACAAAGTACAATTAAACTAGTTTATATTTTTATTTGTTTTTGTTTTAATCATGGCACATGTAGCTAGTTTCCTTTTGGTCCTATGCACTTATTAATATTTAGTTATTGACTGGAACTATATTTTTGATGCTGTCCTCTAAGGTTATGCATAAGACTATTACCATATATACTCAACTATAAGTTGACCTCATGCATAAGTCAAGGGTAGGTTTTGGGGCCAAAATTATGGATTTTGATATGACCCGTGGATAAGTCAAGGGTAAAATGTAGGAACATATAACAAAGGATCTAAAGGATGAAGCAAAGGAAAACAATGCCAAAAAACTTACAATATTCCAGCAGACATAACTGTATATGATCACAATAAAGGGTGGATGGATAAGAGAATAGAGGTGGGTCAGTGCTATTTTAAAATAAGAGTTAAAGTACAATACAAACATTGACCCATGGATAAGCTGACTCTGGTTTTGGGGGTCAATTTTTGGACTAAAATTTCTAGACTTATACATGAGTATATACAGTACATCCAGGTTCTAAAATGACTGAGTTGCACCACAGGTTTGGGAAGGTGGGCAGGTGTCAGGTTTCAGCAGCCCACACACACCCAGCACCAGAGTAGGGTACCTGTGCATGCTTACCTGTTTGTATATGTGATTTGCCATTTTTCTAGGGATATTTTCCACCAGTGTATTTCTTAACTGGATCAAAATGCTTACAGTTCTTAGGTTTACACATTTTAAAAAGAAAAACTCACACTGCATCAGAGTATTGCTTATTGCCTTGTGGAAATCATGGATACTGTGTCCTGTAATACTTATTTTGTCTCTTCAAAAAGAGTGCACTTGATTTTGACATTTCAGTGCCAGATATATAAGAGAGTGGCCAGCTATATATGCCTTTCTCATTTTTCTTTTGGCTATAAATTAGGTCTATCAAGACCAAACTATCCCATCTGCTTGCTTTACAACATAGTCCCAAAGAAACTGTGGGAATGTGAAATCAATATCCAAATCACTTTCCCATCAATTTCAATTCTTTTGGCTCCCACAAAACAACACAGAGAAGTTGGCAGTGATCTGCTGCATTCTTCCTTTAGGTTGGCAATGTATTACTCTAGATTGAAGAGTCTAGAATCTTATGCTCTGCTTTTAGGACAGTGTGCATTAGCTGAAATGGCCCATTGTCTCAATACAAAATGAGAGATTGCATAGTGTACATGAGAGATGGACAATATTAGAGATTATCCAGAGACTTAGGAGGAAAAACACCTATTAATTTTTGGTGACTGATGGGCTGTCAGTACAGCAGGACTCTAAAGTTAAATAATCCCTTTGCAGAAAACAAAAAGTTGGAAAAATCATGATATTTGAATCAGCTTTGCATCTTCATTAACTAGAATTCTGACTTGTCCATTTCAGCTTGGACTGTAGAGACAAAATTAATTTACTGAAGCTGAGTATTCTTTATAATGGAAAATGACTTCCAAAACCAGCAATTAAACTTTCAAGTGATATATGTCCCAGACTGACCTTTCAAGGATAAACAGAAGATCAGACAGTGCACTTCCCAGAACTTTTCCAGTTCCTAATAGAAGTTCTGTATGTCCTACTACACTGCCAAAAAGAGCAAGGAGTTAAAAAGTAAGAGTGACTGTCTTCAGTTTGGAAGCCAGAAATTACTTCACATTCTTGGGAGTAAACTCATCGCCAGATGCACATAAGAGTAGATCCATGTGTAAAAACAAGCGCACACACACACATAAATTCCAAATTAATGAACAAAAGTACAGTTGAAATACCCAGTCAACCCAAGGGTTCCTGCAGGGCCTATGCAGATACTCTAGCGTTCCCCAAGGTGGTGTTTTCCAGATATTTTGGACTACAATTTCCATCAACCCTGAACATTAATTTCTATATCCGTTTGTGGAGGTTGCAAATCCTCAAGAATGCTGCTGAGATTATATTGTCTATTTATGAAGGATAACTACTATAACATTCTACAGCTAATAGAAAGTCCATAGCTGCCATGTTTATTGGATTCTAAAGGATCAGAAGGGAGACAAAAGTATGCAGAAAAGATAGGACAGGTGATAAGACTCTAAATTTCCATATTACTTCTCAGTTAAAACAACTGAATCCTCTGCTGTATTGCCCCTAAGCAAACTAAAAGCTTTATTGCATGACAAAATAAAGCTGAAACGTAGCAAGAGAGAAATGGCTTTCTCCTTGCCTCTCTTCATGCCATGAAAGCACTTCTGTTCTCTTCCTGGAGGAGGCCGTCATAAAAGTGTATCTTTGGTTGTGCTGGGAAAATCCATTTGGCAAAGGGCATGCTTTTATGACTGTCTCCCTCTGGAAGTAAAATGGAAGTGGTACAACAACATGAGGAGAGGCAAGAAGAAAGCCACTTCTCTTGCACTGCATCTTGGCTTTCTTTTGTCATGAAATAAGGCTCTTAAATGTGGTCACTCCAACAGGTTAGTAAGTTCTTTCCTAAAACAGGAGTAGGGATCCTTGGGGTCAGGACACAGGACAGTGTCCTGACTCAATGCTGTGGGCACAAGAGCTTCAAGTAAGAATTCTGCGTGTCCAATTAAATTTTCCTTCAGTCCCCTAATTTCTAGCATTGGAATAACTTAAAACTTCAGTTGAAGATTTAGAAATAGAGTTTTGGCATCCTAAGAAAGGGGGTAGGAAAAATTGCTAGGAGAATGCAAACACAGTCAATATAAGAGTTCTAGGTGTGAATTATTTTCAACATCTCACTTCCTACAGTCCTAGAAATACAGAGTTGGCCCTCTGTATCCCTGCATTATTTATCCACAGATCCTTGCCTCTTTATCCACAGATTCAAGCATCCATAGCTTGAAACTATTCAAAAATATATAAATTCCAAAAACCAAACCTTGATTTTGCTATTTTATATAAGGGACATAATTTTACTATATAATGTATTTAATGGAACTTTAACATTCACAGATCTTGGTATCCACAGGGAACCTGGAACCAAGCCCCAGTAGATACCAAGGGCCCAGTGTACTAAAGGAATATTTGGTGATGGGGGGAGAATTCTCATTTTGGAGTGGCAATATCCTTGCTTTGCTGCTTCTGTAGTAACACCCTTGACACCGGGATGAATTCTTCCCCAAGACTTGTCTGTGGGACAGATGATGCTAGGAGCATCTATCTTCCCTGATGTTAAGTTAGGGCCATTCTTCCATCCTAATCCAATTCCTGGCCAAAGTGCTATCTCAGCCTTATCTCTCTTCTTGCCCTAAAATAGAGGGGCTCAATTGGCACTTTGTTCCAACATGAATACACACCCCTTCCCATTTTTGATCTTCTTTTCCCTTTCAGACTTGTCTCTTGGAAGCTCTTCTGGAACTCAATATAAAAACAACTGCAACTCATCTAGGCAGTGTTAGCAAGAGTATAGTGTTCAGGGACCCATTTACTCTACAGAATTATAAAGCTATTATTCCACCTTAACTGGCATGGGTCTGACCTATGAATCCTGAGATTGGCATTTTAGGGAGGGATATTTAGAATTCTCAGCCAAAACACTCTAGTGCCTGTTTACAGGACAGGCCCAGGAGTGTTAAAGTGGAATCATAGCACTATAATAGTGTCACTCTATTCAGCTTTGGTCAGATCTTTCCTGGAATATTGTGTCCAGTTCTGGGCATCACAGTTCAAGGAGAATATTGACAAGCTGGAATGTGTCCAGAGGATGGCAACCAATATGGTAAAAAGTCTGGAAGCCATACTCTATGAGGCACAGCTTAGGGTACATTTAACTTGGATAAGAAAAGACTGGAAGTGATATGTCGCCATCTTTTAATATTTGAATGGGCATCAAGTAAAAAGTACCTGATAGCCATTCCAGCAGGATTACTGTATATTGTCTATTTATGAAGGATAGCTGCTATGGTATTCTAGCTAGTAGAAAGTTCACAGCTGCCATGTTTATGGGGTTCTAGAGGAGCAGGATCCTAAAACTTCAGTTGAGTATTTGCTTGTAATCTGTACCCATCAGATTATAAGAAAAGAGATTCCACCTAAATATTCGAAAGAACTTCTTGACTTTAAGAGCTGTTTGAGAAGGGAATAGATTGCTTTGGAAGATGAAGGTTTTTAAATAAAGGTTAGATAGCCATTTCTCATGGGTGCTTTGGGCCTCATTCCCACTTACAAAAAAAAAGGTTTGCAATCCAAATCGATGGATCAATTCAACAGCAGAGCGTGGTTCACACTACATTTTTCCCTCTAAAATAATCCACTTGTGGTTCACATTCATGCATGAATCAATTCAAAATGGACCCACTCCAGCTGGCTGAAGGGCAAATTTAAATCGATTCCGATCCGCATCTGGTTCAAACTTTCACAGAATCAATTTATCAAAAAAAAGATGTTGAAAAAATGAGCATCAGAAAGACATGGGTTAAATGGTTCTGGTGCATAGCCCCCCCCCCCCCCCAAATCACTTCAGCAATTCGATATAAGAGGGAAACATGGTCATTTGAATTGGTCCAAACCGAATTGTGATCCGGTTTAAAAGGTAGTGGGAATGAGGTCTTGGTTGTGTATTCAACATGGAAGGAGATTGTTCTAGATTATCCTTGTGGTTCCTTTTAACTCTGTGGACCTTTTCAGATGGTCAAAAGGGATAGGAGCATAGCAGAATACTCCTGTTGGTGTCAGCTGGAAAAGTCTGAAAAGAATGAAAGTCTTCATTCATGGGATAAAGGTGGGATTATTGTGATGTCATGCGACGTGATCTGAAAACCTTTGCCCAATCGTGTGACACTGACAGGAGCATCCCACTATACTCCTGTCCCTTTTGCCCATCTGAAAATGTCCATATGATTCAGATGTGGTTTTTATGTGGAGGGATGGGATCCTATCATATATCCTTCCTAAACCAACTAAAGAATCTGTTCATACATAAAGGGGAACTGGAAAACAACCAAACTTGATGCATTTTTTTCTTGGTCAAGTTACAGTGAGTGTTAATGTTCTTGACTCAATAATATTTACAGCTAATAAACATATTCTCCCTCTCTGTGCTTTTTCTCCTCCACTTAGATAGTGTGTTTCATCGCCATATATGTACTAGCAGTGAGGTTTCTACTGGTAGGATAGTATGTGTCATTTATAAATGGAAACAGATTCATACTCGTGTGTGTGTGTTTATTAAACTCGTTATGTAGCAAAATGAGCTTTAGTGCTGTATTTGGAAAGCGTGTAGGCCACCTTTCATCTGGAACTACTAAATGCCATGTGGTTTGTATTATACATTCTGAGCCCCAGAACAATTTTTGCATGAGTGGTAATGTAAAAATAAGTAGATGTTCTGTTTGACTGTATAGCAGCCAGCCACAACCTTCATATGCATTTGATAGAACTCCCATCATCCATAGCCACGGCAGCGATTGAAAATTTTGGGTGCAGGTGATGGGAGCTATAGTCCAACTTGCCTGGAGTGCATTCTGGGTTGAGGAAGGTCTCTGTTTCCATTGTACTCCTGTGATTGCCTCATGGATTGTCATTTCAAAAGAAATGAAAGTGTGAAGCATGCTGAGCTTCATATCCTGTAGTAAACTAAAGGCCATAACAACCTGAAGTGGTTTGAAAAGAAAAAATGTGCAAAGCACAATTTGTGGGTTTGCTGTTCCAAAACAGCAAGTTGGTTCCACATTTTAGCTCTTGTGCTTGTTCAGTATTTTGTTTGGATTTGCTCATAAGTTCTACTCCTTCTGGTTCAAATTTATGCCTATCTGCTGGAGAGACTAATACAGCACATTATTCACAGAGAGGCAATGCTGCTGAGCAGAGCAGAAAACCTAGACTGGCTGGTACCTGTGCAGGGTTGCCAGGTCAAGACTTTCCCAGATCTGGTACTGAGATCTCAGAACCAAAACCTGAGACAAGTCCTTGTGATGTCACAGGGTATGGCTGCTGTTGATAGTACATTGTTTTGATCATTGCAGAAGTTGATATTCTCTTCGTTCCTCTGCAATGTACAAAGCCCTCCCCAGGACTCACTGTTCTATTACCATCCCAAACCTACATCCCACACATACAACCATTCTGTTGCTGGTGGAAAGCAGAGGGAATTGGAGAAGAATCTGGCTATGTTCCTAAAATAGCCAGACACAGACCAATTATGTCATCTGCTGAGCCCTCCAGAGGACACCAGCAGATTTTGGCATCTATGTCTGACCATGAATACATAGCCATGTCCTTCTCTAGTCCCCCTGATCCCCACCAGAAATGCCTGGTTCCTGAAGGTAGACCATGACAGGGTGAGTCTTTGGGGATGGTTACAGGGGAGCCTTAGCAGAGTTCCACATGCAGAACTCATACATAATGCACAACCATTCAGTATCTTGGCCAATATCTGCTAGAGTCAGTTTGCTGACTTTGACATACAGTGGGCCCTCCTTATACGCGGATTTGGCATGTGCGGATTTAAGCATACGCTCCTGACAAATCCGGGGAAATTCTCCCCAATGGCAGTGCACGTGCACGCGCGCCACCATTGGGGACAATTTCCCTCCCCCTTCCTTCCTCTCTCCCTAACTAACTACCCTCCCTCCCTCCCCCTTCCCCTCCCTACTTACCTGTTCCAACACCGTGACGCCACCTATGCCGCGGAAGAAGGATCAGGTGCTGCTCGTGCTGCCCCTGGCCCTTCTTCCGCAGCGGCGGGGGTGAGGAGGATGAGGGCAAGCCTTGTCCTCCTCGCCCCCGCTGCCCTTAAAGGGCCAGGGACATCTTGGGGCCAAGAGGCTTCCCAAGCTGCCCCTGGCCCTTTAGCGCGGCGGTGGGGAGGAGGAGGAGGAGGCCTGGCTTCATCCTCCTCCTCCCCGCTGTCCTTAAAGGGCCAGAGGCAGCTTGGGGCCAAGAGGCCTCTCAGGCTGCCTCTGGCCCTTTAAGAGCAGTGAGGGCGAAGAGGTGGATGAAGCCAGGCCTCATCCTCCTCCCTGCCGTGGAAGAAAGGCCGGGGGCAGCCTGGGAGGCCTCTTAATAATAATAATAAATAAATTGTTCATTTATTAACTGCTTTTCCAACGATCAAAGCGGTATACAGAAATTGTTAAAAATTTATTGGCTTCCAAGCTGCCCTTGGCCCTTTAAGAGCAGCGGGGGCGAGGAGGACGCGGCTTGCCCTCATTCTTCTTGCCCCTGCCACCGCAGAAGAAGGGCCAGGGGCAGCACGAGCAGCACCTGGTCCTTCTTCTGCGGCGGCGGAGGAGGCGACGGAGCAGGTAAGTAGGGAGGGGAAGGGGAGGGATGGAAAGAAGGGTAGGGGAGGAGGGGGATTTTGTCCCCAATGGCGGCACGCATTCACGCGCGCCACCATTGGGGACTATAGGGACTTGAGCATACGTGGAATTTGGCATATGCAGGGGGTCCGGAACGGATCCCCTGCATATACCAAGGGCCCACTGTACAATGCAAAGTAGACTGAATCATGTCAATAAGGCCCTAGGCTAGGGAAAATTCATAAACATCACCATAATTCAAATACATGTGCCAACCACAGAGGCAGAGGAAGAAGATATTGAGAGATTCTTTGATGTGGTTCAGGAAAAAAAAGTATTGCTTGATAATGATAGGTGAGTAGGATGCTAAAGTAGGAAGCAAAGAAGAATCAAAAACTGTAGAAAGATTCAGACTAGTCACAAGAAATGAAGCAGGAGAGTGATAAATAGAATTTTGTGAAGCCAATCATCTATTCTTCTCAAATACCTTCTTCATATAACCAGAGAGGAGACTATATATATGGACAACACCAGGTACTCAATACAAAAATCAGATAGACTACATAATCAGAAGCAGAAGATGGAGAAGATCTATTCTTGCAGCCAAAACTAGACCAGGTGCTGATTATGGCACAGATCATGAACTACTTACATCAAAAATCAGAGTACAGCTGAAGAAGAACACAAAACCAGTCATCATACTAAAATATGATCTGAACAATATCTCAACAGAATTTACAGATAATTTAAGAAATAGATTTGTATTATGAAGCATAATCAACCAGGAACCAGAAGAACTATATTCAAAACCAAGGGGCATAGTCAAGGAAGAATGCAGAAAACACCTATTGATGACCGAAAGAGAGAGGAGAGAGAGAAGAAACAGTGGATAATAGATGGAACACTTCAAGCAGTTAAAGAAAGATGCGAAGCAAAAGAAAAGGGAGACAGAACCAGAACCATAAATGCAACTGTTCAATGACTAGTGCCCAAGGATAAAGGGAATTACTATAAAAAAATCAATGCAGAGAAATAGAAGACAACAACAAAAAAGGGAAAATGAGAGACCTCTACCACAAGATCTGAGAACTCAAACTGAAGTTCAGACCAAGGGCAGGGATAATCTATGATCAGAAGAACATTATACTATACAATCAAGAAGATATAAAAAGATGGTGAAAGCAATACACACAAGAGCTATCTAAAAGAGATTTAAAAATGAATGACACATGGAATGAAGAACCATATGAAGATGGACCCCAAATTCTAGGAAGCTGAACTAAGAGAAATTGTGAAGAATAAATCACCAGGAACAGATAACATTGCAATTGAACTGCTACAGTCCACATGAAAAGAATAAACTCAAGTGTTAACAAAATTTGCCAATAAATATGGAAAACAAAACAATGGCCAGCATACTGGAAATGATCCATGTATAACCCCATCACCAAAAAAGAGACATAAAAGACTGCAGTAACTATAGGACCATAGCATTAATTTCCCAGGCAAGCAAAAGTATGGTCACAATTCTGTAACATAGGCACGGGACAGACCGTCCGAAAAGGGCGGCCTGCCGGCAACCTAATGGAAGCCGCAGCCGCCAAACCACATGGCTTGCCTTCTGAGGAAAAAGAACCCAGGAAAACTGGATTCTTTTTGAGCTGTAGAGGCAGTGTAACAAGTGCGCCACTGGCGCACTTGTTATGTAAGTGCTACGTAGCAATGTGTGGATGCCATGCGGTGTTTACACTGCCCACACATACTAGGGTTAGGGACTGTGGTTGCCACACGGTCCCTAACCCTAGTATTGGTGCCGTTACGCCACTTGTTGGCAGTATGTACTATGCCATAGGGCCCAAACAGACAGGCTTCGGGTCACTTTGGAGGTATCCTGTTTAAATGATACATGCGTCCTAAGAGTCTGAAAACCATGTCAAAGCCATGCTCCAGTCCTAAGGACTGGAGCGCAGATTTGGCGCGGCCTCTGGACTGCTTTTCCAACGATCAAAGCGGTATACAGAAATTGTTAAAAATTTAAAAATGATATGTAAGTATCATTTAAACCACATACCTCCAAAGTGACCTGAAGCAGCTTTATTTTGGCCTGTCTATTCAGACTCATAGACTTTAACCAGACAGAGAGAGAAAAATCTCAGAGGTGCAAGCAAGGTTCAGGAAAGGAGGAGGCATTAGGGACCACAATCCAAACATACAATGGTTAATGAACCATACCAAAGAATTGAAGAAGAAAATCAGTGTGTACTTTATAGACTATAGCAAAGCTTTTGACTGCATAGCTCACTAAAAGCTATGGAATACTCTTAAAGAAATGGAAGTGCCACAATATTTGATAGTCCTGATGAGAAATCTGTATTTAGGACAAGAGGCTACTGTTATAACAGAATATGGAGAAATAAAATCTTTCCCAATTGGCAAAAGGGTTGCATTCTATCACCTTATCTGTTCAAATGGTACACACAAAATATCATAGGAAGATAAGGTTTAGACTTAGGACTTTATCGCACCTCCTCCAGTGCCCAACATACCTCTTCCAAATTTGAGTCAAATTTGGACATTAGGCTGGATTTACCAAATGGACATTTCCCTCAAAATGGCTTCCTGTTGCCTCCAGTGCTGAATTTGGGCCACATAAGTCTCTTCGGCTACCATTTTTTCCGATTCCAAAGTTTTCAATTTGGAAAAAATGACTGCCGAAGCAACTTACAGGGCCCGAATTCAACACTGGAGGCAACCGGAAGCCGTTTTGAGGTAAAAGTCTGTGCAATAAAATCAGCATAACTTCCAAATTTGGCTCAAATTCAGTATAGGTAAGTCGGGCACTAGAGGTGGTGCGATAAAGTCCTTAGATGAAGGAGGAGTTATTTGCAGATGACACCATAATATTAGCAGAAAACATCATAAACTTGAAACAATTACTAAGGAAAGTTAAAGAACAAAGTGCAGAGGCAGGCTTACTGCAGAACATAAAGAAAACAAAAATAATGACCATGGAGGATCTACTTAAATTCAACCTAGATAATAAGGAAATTGAAATAGGATCAAACATTGATCAGAATTGAGACTGCAGTCAAGAAATCAGAAGAAGATTAGGAAAGGGAAGGCAGCTATGAAAGAACTACACTAGATCCTAAAGTGTAAAGATACACAACAAAACACTAAAGTTAGAATCATCCAAGCCATTCTATTCTTATTAACATGTACGAATGTGAGAGCTAGACAGTGTAGCAAGAGGATAAAAAGAAAATCAACTCATGTGCAATGTGGTGCTGAAGAATGCCGAGGATACTAAGGATTGCCAAAAAGAAAAACTAATAGAACAAATCAAGCCTGAACTCTCTGTGGAAGCTAACTATCATACTTTGGCCACATCATGAGAAGGTATGACCCATTAGAAGAGACATTGATGCTGAGGAAGGTAGAGGGCAGTAGAAAAAGAGGAAGACCACATGCTAGATGGATAGATTCAATCAGAGAAACCATAGGCCAGAGCCTACAAGTCCTGAGCAGAGAGATAGAGGATAGGAGGGCTTGGAGACACAGGGTTGCCATGAGTCGGGGTCAAGTCAAGGACAGTGAGCAGCAATAACAAAAAAAATTCTCAAAAGAGCCAACATAGTGTAGTGGTATTTTGTGGGGCTTTGGGGCTATGTGGCTGTGTTCTGGAAGAGTTTATTCCTGATCTTTCTCTGAAGATGCAGCCAAAGATGCTGGCAAAATGTCAGAAATAAACTCTTCCAGAACACAGCCACATAGCCCTAAAACCTCACAAAAACCTATGGATTCCAGCCGTGAAAGCCTTCGACTTCACATAGTGTAGTGGTTTGAGTGTTGGACTATGACTCTAGAAATTAGGGTTCAAATCCCTGCTCTGACATGGAAACCCACTGAGCGACCTTGGCCAAGTCACACTTTTTCAGTCTCAGAGGAAGGCAGAGGTAAACCTCTCTCTGAACAAATCTTGCTGAGTTGAATACTGTGATGGATTCACCTTAGGGTCACCATAAGTCAGAAATGGCTTGAAGGCACGAAAGAACAACACATTTTCTCATGGTGTAGTTGAAAGACACTCCTGAAAAAAAGTTCAGCTGATGATCTTGTGCCTTTTGGGACAGCTGCACTCACCGCTTTCCCTTTTATATGTAACTTCAGGTCTCTCTAGACCAAGTCCAACCAACTAACCACTACATTGTCCTGTGCCAGTTCACTCTTCTATGACTACCAGCTGATGCCAATAAACTGTGTTATATGCACACATATTACATATTTGCTCACACATATGGATCAACAGAGCTGTCTGCAATTTTGGGCTCTGCTTGTGGTTGTGGCTACAGGAACTGGTATGCTGATTGCCTGCACTTCAAAGGTGACCACACCACCACAGGATACATGGCAGAAAAATACTTGAAATTAAGATACCAGCAAGATAGCCAAGCCACATGCTCCAAATAAAGGCAACCACGGTGTACAAGAAAAGGCGATTAATCAGAGTTCAGGGGAATGCTTTCCCAGTCGAATCAGACTTCCAGCATAAACAAAATCCCTCCACCAAGTTATCCTATAATGCTTTTATTTTGGAACAACTACACATAAGCATGCATAAGCAAGAGAGTATTTAAAGGTGCAGGAGAACAAGGCAAAATTCTCTTGGGACCTAAAGGATAATTAATTCCAAACGTCCACCTCCAAATCTGGAAAGCTCCATTGTTGCAATCAAAGTGGATGCAAAACCATAAGAATGTACATGTGGCAAGGGGACTCTTCCCTATCCAAAGAGCCTGAACTGAAGCATCAGGGTAACTCAAACAGCATCACTCACAAATGAAGCCCACTCT
This sequence comes from Sceloporus undulatus, assembly GCF_019175285.1. Lineage (NCBI taxonomy): Eukaryota > Metazoa > Chordata > Lepidosauria > Squamata > Phrynosomatidae > Sceloporus > Sceloporus undulatus. The sequence continues at coordinate 79,898,606 of NC_056522.1, read as the reverse complement.
GTTTTAAAAGCAATGAGAAATTGCTCCCACATCTGTTCAGACAGGCAACATCTTGCTGGATGGGGGAGAGGGGTGTATACATTTGTCTCTTTTCTTCTTCTATTTTGTGTTTACTTGTAATTAAAGTTCAATGGTATGCCTGATTTATAGCCAATCTTATGTATACATTCTTGAAAGGAAATGCAACTGAAGGGTCAAACTAGATGTTAAGGGAAATGTGAATTCCATACAATTAACCCATTTCCTTCTCCCCCAAAAGGAATTTCTGGGAGATACTCAGCAGTCAAACATGCAAATTGATGATGATGATGATGATGATGATGATGATGATGATGATGATGATGGAGTCAAAGGCTTTCATGGCCAACATTCATAGTTTTTTGTGGGGTGTTCGGGCTATGTGGCTATGTTCTAGGAGAGCTTCTTCCTGACGTTTCGCCAGCATATGTGGCTGGCATTTTCAGAGATGCCTCACAGATGCTGGCAAAATGTCAGGAAGAAACTCTTCTAGAACATGGCCCCATAGTCCAAAAACCCCACAAAAAACTAATAGTAGTAGTATTTATTTATATTCCACTTTTTCTCAAAAGAAAGTGGATTGTAGGAATATCAAAATAAAATCACATGAATTTTTAAATACAATTAAAACCCCAACCCTCCTCCCTAACATAAAATCATTAATCAATCCCTAAAAAGAAATTAAACAAGAAAAAATTAAAACATTCCAGGACCAATAAAGTAAAAAAAAAGTTTCGGGCAGATTTGGGTGGGAAAGAAATTATCAAGTTAAGCCAAGAGGTTACCAGCGCATATACTACTGTTTCAAATTAAGCCTACATTTACCTTCCAGTGACTGGTCTCACACTAAATGCTAGACAGATAGGTAAAGAAATTCAGATGCTGTGAGAAACAGATGTCTTTCATCACAGAGGAATACCATTGTGGTAGCAGTGGTGGCGATAGAGAAGGAGGAGGACTACAAGAACAACTGGCAGTCAGGCAATTTATAAAAAGCAGTAAATATACAGTCTTGTTTGACTATATGTTTTTCAAACCAGGCTTCAGATGTTTTCTCCACACCAAAAATGTATAAATTTTATGCAGAATAAGCCTCAAACTGCAAATAACCTTCAAAACCAGCAGTTTTTAAAGACTTTCTCACAGCTGGAAGAGCATTACTATAATACTCGGTACTTCTTTCAAGAACAAAGAATGCATCCTGACTAATTGAAAAGTCCCAGATTTTGTTCCTGTTCTTTCTGATTTTATAGTCAGCTATAATAAACTGACCTGGGGATCTGGTATAAAAAGTCTCTAATCATACCAGTAGCTGACAGAAAATATTCTGAGATAAACAAAATGTGTATCAATCTCCAAAATAATATTGGAAAGAACAGGAACAAAATCTGAGAATTTCTGGTCTTTTTAATCAGTCTGGGTCTGTTGTTGTTGTGAGCCTTTCAGACATTTCTGACTTAAGGCAACACTAAAGTAAACCTACCATGGGGTTTTCTTGGCAGGTTTCTTCAGAAGGAGGTTGTCACTGCCATCTTTGGAAGGTGAGAGAGTGTGACTTGCCCAAGGGCACCCAGTGGGTTTCCATGGCCAAGCTGGGATTCGAACCCTGGTCTCCAGAGTCATAGTCCAACACAGAGACCACTATAATCAGTCTAGATGCACCCAAAATTAGTGATGATTTATATCTTAACCTACAAAGAAGCTTACAGCCCCACACAGGACAGATATCTGTTGTTGTTGTTGTTATGCTTTATTTATATAGTGCTGTAGATTTGCAGAGCACTGTACATACAAACAATAAAATAAATAAGAGTAAACCTGCCCATGGCGTACAATCTAAGAAATAATAGCTAGCATAATACATATAAATAATACATAACAATACAAGAAAGGGTTCAATAAAAAAGTCAACAAATTAAAAACATCATATAGCAAATAATAGTCACAGTAAGTCGAAGGCTTTCATGGCCGGCATCCATAGTTTTTTGTGGGTTTTTCAGGCTATGTGGCCATGTTCTAGCAGAGTTTCTTTCTGACGTTTCACCAGCATCTGTGGCTGGGATTCAGAGAAGATGCCAGCCACAGATGCTGGTGAAATGTCAGAAAGAAACTCTGCTAGAATATGGCCACATAGCCCAAAAAACCCCCCACAAAAAACAATAGTCACGCAAATAATATCTCAAAGAGAACTTCCTTTAAGGCTGTCAATGGAGAGACAGATTTTATTACTTGGCTTTTACTGCCTTTGTCCTCAATTTCTGCATGGCCAACCTCTCTCTGCATCAACCTTTCCTGACAACAATCTTAAAACCATCTTAAGCAAACATCTCAAACAAGATGCAGTCACAAGATGGCTGTGACTGTAACACCATCACTTTTCTTCTTCACTATGATTTTCAGTACCTTAGCCTAATGAAGTAGCCAATTATCTTCAAAATCTTGTGTGGTACATTTTGCATCTTTTGGTTGATCTCATAAAGGTATCACTGTGGTGTGGAGTTTGGGATTTTTTTATTTTCATTTTTTGTATTAAACACTAAAATGAATTTAATGCAACATCTACTTTAGTTGATGTTTTGACCTGTTTCATGAATACATCATGAGGGTCCTTCTTTAAGATGGAAGTTGAAATTTTCAGAATGGCAGCATACAACACAATTTTTAATGCTTGTGTCTGGAGGCACCTAAACATAATACTAAGAAAAGTGTCCTATAATATTGTTTGGAGCTTTCATTCAAAGTTCCTAGCTAACACAGGTGATTGCTTTTGGCTGTTCCTCTCTTTCCAAACATCTGTTGACACAAGATGAAAGAGCTGCTGTTTATAAAATCCCCCCTCTTAATCCATCTGATAATATTTTCCTCCTAAAATCTCAGCCCACATTCCTCCAAGAAAGCGAGTGGAGGTTTCCATGTGACATAACCCATGCATGAGAAGAACGTGAGGTTTCTGCCTGTTCTTTGCTGTGACAATGTCAAAGGTTGCCAAATTTATTCAAACTTCTAATTGGAACATGGAACAAAGATTTATTTTTTAAAAATATGAGAAACTCCATTTTGCTTCCAGTGTTTGATGAGAGTTGTTTGGACAAAGGATGGAACTTTATGTAGACCCAGAGATGACCTAATCAAAATAATAATAACAGATCACTCTCTCTTTCATTTAGTGAAATGCAGTAACAAAAAGTCTATGTCTTTATTTTGGCAACAACTCCATGTTTGTAGGCAGGAGTGAGAGTAGTATGATGTATTTACAGGATGTATATAGATAACAGAAGGTTCAAGATCATTAACCATACATTTCTGTACACTATTCCAGCTGTCTCATAACTTGTTTTTGCTAAAAGGAATTTGAGTCACCAACACAAAACACAGTTTTCTTTTCAACAGAGTATTTTAAGATCAAGCAAAATTTTGCCACCCTTAAGGTTCATTATCTCCATTTTAAGGTTTACATGATAGTCCAATAAACTCTTGATTTTTATCAGCAAGTCAGTACAGTGCTGCTGTTTCAGAAAGCAGAGGCTTTCTCCCGAAAATTGACCATATTTTGTGATCTAGTACTGTTTATTTGGAAATATTAAAATTTTATCAACACAGAGAGAGAAGCAAAGGTAGCCATGTTGAGTAATTCATTAAAAAAAAAACCTCTACAAGTTTGAATGTAATTGTTGGTCCTAACTAGTACCCACTCGCACTGACTCAAAATTCTGGCTGGTGAGTCAAAACATATGTAAATCCTATTGATCCAGTGGTTCTTCTCCATCTGCGAAGTAGCAGTTGAATTTAGGCTACAGTATCTACATTTGACCATACTTCTGTTAGGACCAACCAAAATGCCATAATAGAGTGAGCAAGTTTCCACATTCTCCAGGACTCTTCACTAGGCTCAATGAACCAAAAAGGAAGGGATGGGAGAATGAGGAAAGATGATATATGCCAATTCTTATTTATGATAATTCCATATTGTATCCAATTATTTACTCTGCTCTTCACTCACTGTCTCTCCTTCTTGGCTACCTTCATTTCTTCTTCCTTCACAACTGGCTAATTCCTATTTTGTATGGCAGGAATCCTGGATCAGCTACGTAAAGATCCAAAACACACTGCAGAAATAATCCAGTTTGAGACTGTGTGAACTGCCCTGGCTCAGTGCTAGGGAATCCTGAGAACTGCAGTTTATTGTGGCACCAGAGCTCTCTGACAAAAAGAAGGCTAAATGTTTCAGAAAACTACAGTTCCCAGAATTATCTACTATTGAGCCAGGGCAGTTAAAGCAGTCTCAAACTGGATTATTTCTGCAGTGTGTTTTGGCCTGACCCCTCCTAACCTGATAGAAGCATCATTCACCCATGATCCAATCACCAAGAAAATGGATCTCCTTCTCTGCATCCACCTGTTGTCTGGTGAAGAAGGTTTGGAAAGGAGTTACTATCATGCCATAGTGTCATAATCATGACTAGGGAGACTATTGCACTGGCAAAACAGCTGACCTGAGCCCGGGCTGAGGGTGGGCTGAATATTTTTTTTTAATTTGTTAAGATTGGGTGTTACCACACACCTCCGTGCTCAGATCGGAGGCATCACATCCTAATCTTAGCCATCCTGAATCCAATCCATCCTTCATCTGTCATTTGCAGAAACGTTAATTGCATTCATTGCGAAGGACAGGAAAAGGACAGATCAGGTTCAGGATGGCTAAGGTCGGGACATGAGGCCTCCGATCTGAGCACGGAGGTGTGCGATAACACCCAATTTTAGCAAAAAAAAAAAAAAAAAATTCAGCCCACCCTCAGTCCAGGCTCAGACCAGCCATTTTGCTGGTGCAATAATCTCCTAAGTAGCAATTGTGAATACAGAACAGTTATAGATGAGTAAATCTCTGTAACAGTTTCATATTGTGACTGCCACTTAATTTTGATAGTGACACTATTAGCACTATTGTAAATCTCTCCCCAAACCTCTTTTACCAGGCATCAGCTGCAGGAGAAGGAGATCCATTCTGGATTAAAACACGAGTGAATGAAGTTTCCATCAGATTCAAGAAGGGGGGGGGGGGGTCAGGCCAAGAAAGGTTACTGTTAAATGTACTTAATTAAGTAGCTGATACAGGATTCTGGTCTATATTTTTACTATTACTGTATAGTATGCCCTTCTGCTCTCAAACAGGGCCTTCAGCTATTTAGAAGCAGAGCAGAGCAGAACAGAACAGAGCAAACAGAACAAAGAGAGAGATAACAGAATCTCTTATTAAAACACAGATGAAATCTATAAAAATTTAAACATGTAAGTCATAGCATCCATAAGATAAATTCAAAAACAGTATGACCCCCATATATATGAGGGATATATTCCCAGACTTGCCACAGATAGTGAAAATTGTGGATAATAATGAACCCTATCATTCCAGTGGAAGTTGACTTTAGGGTCACACTAGAGGACCTCCAAAGGCCTAGAAAAGTATTCTCTGTAGGCATCTGAAAGTCTTCCAGCATAACTCCATGGTCAGCCTCTGCTAGACATTGACTTTGGAGTTGCACTGGAGCACCTCCAGGTGCCTACAAAGACCATATGTTTTTGGATGCAGGTAAGTGAAACCACAGGTACCCATCCTGCAGATAAAGGGATCATACTGTATATTGAAATAGGATCATATACAGTTGTCATCCTGTTAGAGACATATGCAGGCATATAACAAACTAATACATGTATATGTCTTCTCTCTCTCTTTTTCTCTTTTTCTCTTTTCTTTTTCTGTTGGTCTTTGAAGAGTCCTCCACCTACTGCAATGGACTCATGATTTCTTTTTCTCTTTTCTTTTTCTGTTGGTCTTTGAAGAGTCCTCCACCTACTGCAATGGACTCATGATTTCTTTTTCTCTTTTCTTTTTCT